>NC_141091.1:9225838-9480838 GCF_041138505.1 Cibotium barometz
CCCAGGTTGAGGTTGATGCTCCTCATGCAGTTCTTGGGATGTAAAAGCTTGACCCTTCATGTTTTGTTTAGAGACTTCTTGAGAACTAGTGGATGCACTCTTAGTTTGCTTGTTGCGGTTCTTTTTCCTCCTAGTGGTCCTTTTTCTATTGGAATGTAGGGTCTTGTCCACTAGATTTGCCTTTGCATCCCTAGTTCGAGGTGTCTCATCAGTCTGCATTTGGGCATTTCGTGTCTATGATCTAGTCATGACTCTAAGTGGCATGACACCCTCATTCTCTGATGAAGATGGTGATGGAACTGCCTCTACAAAGTTGAGTGAGACCTTTGGTTGAGAGGTGCCTTTCTCATGTGGTTTCAACAAACAATCCTTTGGAAAGTGTTCTACACAACACCCTAGACAATATCTTTCAATTGGTGAAAACTGTGGTATTGTTGTATTGGATTGAGCTGCTTGCCTTGGGCGATGTGGACAATCACGAGCCCAATGGGGTTCTTCGCACTCATAACAGGGGCCCATTAGTTTGGCTTCTACTTTCCTTTGCTGCCATTGACCTGAGGGGCCTGGAGTCCTAGGTTGGTAGCCGCCTAGAAACATCAAAGAATTTTGTTCCACCGATTGAGGCTCTAGTGCTTCGCTTGGATATGTGGGAATTTCAAAGAGATTTTCCTTGGATGAATATGATGCATATTCCTCCTCCACATAGCTTGGGTTTACCAAGTCTCTACACATATTTGAATTGTCGTAGTCAACAAACCTCACAGTAGCAGTCCCAAGAGCAGGAGGTTGTTTATGGTTACCGCCACGTGCTCCACAAAGATGAGGACCTGTAGGTAGTACACTCCTCATTCGCTGTTGCTGTTGTTGTGGCTGCATGGGTGGGCGATAGGTTTGTCCCAATCTCCTTAGTACTAGGTTAGCTATCTGATCTCGATTTACTATTGCGCTAGACCGTGAACTTTGGTCATCACCCCACTGATCTCTAGGTTGCACCTCAAGGCCAGTACCATCTTGGAATTTGAAGTTATCTGTGAAATCCATAGCATCATGGCAACACTCATTGAAATTTGTATGCTTCTTTGCATAGATATGTGTGTGCAGTGTTAAATTTTTGAGTCCTTTTAAGAAGAGAGAAATTAATTGACTCTGGGTGGACTTCTCATCTTCTGGGCAACGATTAATGTACTGCTTCATCCTATTTACATAGTCTCTAACACTCTGAGTCTCGCCTTGCTTGAAAGAGTAGATGTTTGCTACTATGTCATGCTGAATCCCCATCAAGGAAAAAGCATCAATGAATCTCTCTTCCAAAACTCGTAAAGAAGATTTGTCTAAAGCCTCTAGTGCCTAAAACCAAGCAAGGGCCTTTCCCTCAAGAGTGAGCCCAAATCCTTCAATTTGCGTATGCTTGTTGTCAGTCACTTGCTCAGCTCGAACTGCTTGCCTAAATGCTGCTACATGGTCATATGGATCTCCTAACCCTTCGTACTTCTTTACCAGTTTCTGAAGAGTTGATAGCCTTACTCGTCTTGAATACTCATCATCGGGCCTACAGCCTCTCATTCTCAATGGGAACTGTTCCTCTCTTTGTAAGATGGTCCACATGCATCCCAAATTGGTGTGGGTCCCCAACCCCCTCCAAAGATCTTGTTACCTGCATTTTAGGAGGTGCATTTATGGGAGGCCGAGTTGGCTCCCCTACCCTCCGATTGTCATAGTGAGAGAAACGTTGTTGTGGTGTGATCTGTGGTTGCACTTTTGGTGTAGGATAATATCTTGGTGCTGGAGTTGGGCTACTTTGCAGTGGTCCACTTTGATGTTGAGGGTCCCTCTCTAGTGAACTCTCTTAGGGGAGGAGCAATAGTTTCTCCAAGAAAGGTTGTCTCTCTTGGTTTAACTGTATTAGTTGAGAACACTTCCATGAATAATGGTTGTCCTCTCCACGTGAGCTCATGAATTTCCTTTTAATCTAAGATTTGGTATTCATTGGCCCATTTATCAACGAATCGGTTCTTGTATCCTGCAAGCTTCTCGACTACCACCACAAGTGCCAGAGGAAGATCTAGCTCTGGCAATCTAGTTGTGGCATAATATCCTTCTAAAGAGTCCTTATAGACCTCTTGAAGTGGGTCATCTTGAAAGACCTTTGTCACTGGAATTTGTTGTACAAACTCCCATTGGTTCTCAGCCCCCTAATCCATTTTGCTCTTGCCTTTCCTGTCCCTTTCCAAATCTAGATCTAGAAAAAGTATATCATCTATGGATGGCTTTAAGGACTGGGCATTGGATGGTCCAGGCATGTCCGGCTCAATGAGCCAATCATCTCTAGACTCCCTTGCTCTGGAAGGCTTTGATAAGTCTAAGAACTCACTTTTAGAGAGCTCCCCTAATTTGTCTACATTCTCTAAATGATAGGTGACTTCGTATAGTGAACACCATCTCCACCCATGTACATGTTACCCTGGTCATTGACTAGAGGTACTCTATCAAGCTCTGAGAAAAAGTCTGCGATCTTAACGAGATACCGTTGTTGTGGATCCCTAAAGATCTCAGCTCCTTGAGCATTTTTGTAGACATATTAAAGTCTCACATTGAGTGGTAACCCCATGGTGTCGGCTTCAAATGGATTAAAAGATCTTGTGGGTGTCCTATTTGCGGCTAAGGGATGACTATTTGACGGCCCTAGATTGTCCATAGACAATGAGCTAGTTGTCCTGGAAAGGGTATCAGATTGGGATTCGGAAAAGGTTTCAGCAATATCTACCAAATTTCCTACCGATTGCGTCCCACTTTCTTGTGTAGGCACTCTAGAAGGTGCCCTAGACCCTATGGCAGTGTCTATATGACGTCCTGACCGCAAGTGCATAAGGTCAAATTTTAAGTTTTTTTTTGAAAAAAATCCAAAAATTTTCAAGTTGGCTCAAACTTTGCCAGAGCCCATTTTGAACCCCCTCGAACACATTAGGCCATAAAAATAGCGTATTTTTTAGGATCAAAAATCGCCTAAAATTTACCAGTTTCCCATACTGAGCTCACTATGGGAAAATGGTTCCAAGACCGAAATTTCGACGATGGGTGTTTTCTAACTCCTCTCGAAAAGCTAGATAACCTCCCAAATTTTTGCGGCAGAATTTTTTTTTTTTGCATCCCCTTATCCGGTGTGCGGTGGCGGTCTTTATGGTGCGGTATGTGGGTCTCTCCGCACGGTGCGCTGTTCACGCACAGCCGCCTTCTTTTATTATTATTATTTTTTTTCCTTTTTTGAAGTGTGTGTGCAGTGAACTCAATGCATGTGTAACGAATTCAATGCGTGTGCAGCTGTGAGATTTGTAGCAAATTCGAATTGTTCAGTCTTCATGTGTGTGTACAGATTTCAGTTTCTCTACAGGTGCAGGTTTAACAAGAACTAAAATGCAGGTTTAACAGAGAACTAAAATGCACAAAATTAAAGATGCAAAAAACTAAACTAAGCTAAGAACAGAAAATAAAACGAACATGCAGAATATTGAAACTATAAAAATTATCCTCAAACAGAATGACAGAAATGCAAAAACAGGCCTCTCTCTTTCGCACACAAATTGAAATTTGTAGGTTTAGCGCCTACCTCCAATAATCCTTATCGTGTGTTGAATCCTTGTCCTGACCTCAAGGGAGAAGCGTAGCTAGCCAATCGCACTCAAATTGCAAGACATATAAAGAGAATTTACCAATATATTAGTCTTAAATAAATACCAAAATTAATCCCAAAGCCTACTCTCCTATCCACCAACAGTTCTGCAACCGATTGGAGCTTAACAAGGAGTGGTAGTGTGTGTATGGTGCTCAACTAATGTAGGCACTCGCTCCTCGACAGCAGCGCCATTGTAGAGCGGTTCTCTCTACCGTGCAATATAGTGCTCATAGAGTACTACCGATCAACAAATTTGTTAAGAAACATAATGTCAATCCGAGAACTCGACCCGATTAGTGCATGAAGGCTTATCCCATGAGGGAGAGCTCACATACACAAACCACCACTTTGACAATTCAACCATTCAACACCTCAATCAATCTCTCAATTTCTTAAATCCACTACACTAATCAAGAGAACAAGCAATGCATGGCAATCTCTTAATCCCATTCAAACATTGATTAAATCTTAGCTTTCCCTAATGTGTGCAAACCCATAAGCGTGCATCTACTAATCCACAAGCTTAAGCAAGCATAGAATGTAACATTCACAAACCCACAAGCTCATAGAGAGAGTCTCCATGAATAACTCATTGCCAATGAAGTGGGCAAGAGCTTGCATCAATGGAGACTACACACACACACACTACAAGCATACAACATACACAAGAGAAAGAAAGAAGCATTTAACTAATCATAGATTAATCTACTTCAATGGTGCTAAAATAGATCAAGAGTCGAAAGAAGTGGAGCTATACTCATTGGAGCTTGATGCTCATTACAGTACAATAGAGAGAGTTAGAGAGTTGCCATAGCTAGAGAGCTCAGGAGCTTCACTCAAGAGCTTTACTCAATAGCTTATGAGAATGGCCAAAAACGTCCCCTTTCTTTAGCTAACATCTCTTTTATAAAGATGTCACTAACCCTAACCCTAGGCCTCTTTCACACATGGGCGAACAACCCCATAAGTGAGCCTTGCTTAACACACTTAGAACTCTCATTTAGAACCCACATTGACCAAAAACAATTTACATTGCATTTCGGCACAAAAATATGGAAAAATTATGTGCGTCTTTATGTTCCCACGACTACAATCCCGCTCTCTCGCATTAATTGCTTTCGGCCTCCTTCCATAATCCGTGTTCCCGTGAGTGTTCCCGTGGAACAGGATACCCAAGGCATTTATGAGGGTTGTTCCTACTAATGAAGATCCATGGCCACCAGAGCCCACAATCTCATGGCACACTTTACTCTTAGAACATGAGGAAAGCACAGGAGAAGAAAGTTCAAAAAATGAGGAGGGGGAGAAGCTTAGAAGTTTAGAAGTCAACCTTCTTCGAAAAAGGGAGATTGCTGGATACTACATATTTATTTATGCCATAGCCCACCACAAAGTGCAAACTCCTGCAACTCCCAACATGTACAAAATAGAGCTACCTTTGCTAAAAGAATACCTAGAGTTAATATGGTGACAATAGAATACAGATCACTTATTCCCCAAAAGCACCATGGATAACCAGTCGACTTGGATGCTTGTTCAGTTTGCCAAAGGCCCCCAATTCCAAAATACTTACTATCATTAGGCAACAAATGAGCAGACAATAGATCCACAATACATGTGCCAATTAAGAGGATATACTCATGGCAGAAGTAATTTTAGTGGCAAGAAACACTTTATCAAACGTTGGATTCTCTTTATGCTTTCTCTTTGTGCTTTCATCTTGGGTTGCATCTCTCTTTTCTTTTCGCCTTTTTTCTTGCAAATTTGGAACATTATATCTTTAGTTAAAGGGACATAATAGCACTTTAACTTGCTCAAATTATAGTATCCTTCCATTTTCATCCTATCCAAAGTTCAAACCTTGAGGTGTGATCTGAGATACCCTAAAATATTATAGTCCTATAGATTTCGATTTACATTTCCCATTTCTCAGACTATACAATGACTATATCAATTTTATTGATATCCTTATCCTTCATATTACTATCAACCATTGTTCCATGTATATCTCCTTTCATCTACCTTTTCAAAGGCTACTAATCTCCTTGGTAGATTATTCCAACTTATCATTCTTGAAATATAATCCTTAAACTAGGGACATCATACTCTAATAGCAAGATAAATTCCACTCTAAAGGCTAAATTAGATGGAGTATTATTTGTAGTTATCTATTTTAGTAGGACCAGAGTAACTAGGAGCTTATGCTCCCAAATGACTCTCTTGGCTTTCACTATTTTTTGTTAGAATAACATTTTGTTAGTGCTTTTCACTTAACCATTAGCTTGTTGTAGATAATAGGGCGATGACTTGTTCTAGATAATAGGGCGATGACTTGTAATAAACTACTAAGAGCTTGTTAACTCCATTTTGGGTAAACTACATACTCTCTATCGTGCATGAGAGTGAGAAATAAGTGGCATGAAAAGGTTGTAACCTTTATAAACAATATGGCTACGCGTATGCTCAATTAGTTAACTTCAGACTTCTGGGCACCTAGTGTGAATAAGGGCTAATTGTATATAGAATTATTTTATCATGAATGGACACAATCCCCCTATGTAGTGTCTAAGATTTCTACTTACTCTTTGATCTTTTCATCGTGTAGAGTAAGCGTGTCAACACCAAGGATTACAAACCCATCTAGAGTCATGACAACACATTGCTTGAAAGGAATGGAAAACCAATGATTGGACCTTTGTAATCCAATCGCACAAGAGGGAGACGCTAGCAAGCTTCCTCTCTACTCACTCCATCTCTCTCTTTCTCTCTTAATCTCTACTCACACTCTATATCAAGCAAGAATCAAGCAAGCGTGCTCACCTCATGCACACACACTCAAACATTCATATATATAACCAAGCAAACTCTACAAGACTCCATAGCCAGATACAATCATAGACATGGAAGCAATATGTAAGAAATAAGAAGAGAAAAAGATAAGCAAGGAGGAAGGAGCTCCTAAGCTTGAGCTTGATAAAAGATTGTATTATCAAAAGTGACCTTCCACACCCTCATAAGTGACCTTCCACACCCTCATAAGTGACCTTCCACACCCTCTTAAAGGGGGGATCACTCATCACCGTATCGCGTGAGTTCAACAAAAGGTATTATTAAATTCACTTTTTGGATATAAATTTACATAAATATAATTACATAAGGGATTTTTTTAATGGATTTTAAGAAAAATATTGTAAGTTTGTATAGAAAAAGGGGCCATTTTATTTACTCAAAATTCAGAGACAGGGGATTTATAATCTACCCCTTGAATGCACGCGAGTGTAGTTTTCTATATAGTGAACCCACCGTGCACACCCTCATAGGTCAGTTATATACATGTGGGCTTTGCTCGACTCTACTCACAATGGGGTACCCAAAACATGTTCTCTTTTACATATACAAGTCTTATAAGCCCGGATTTTATTACGTAAAAGGTGGTCCCATAGCCAGATATAATGTAAAATAGCTAAGTTAGCATAGGGATTACAAAAAGTGTACAAAAAAGGAGTAGCAATCCCTTGGCGTAGTCTAGCTTCCATCCTTGAAAGCGTTAATGTAAGACAAGCGGTGTGAGTGAGAATTTCCTGATGGCGTCATGTCAAAATACAGGATTTATAGAAAACGGTTACAAAGTCTTTATCATGCCACATAGAAAATGTTTTGTCATAAAACACTCCTCAAACATCCCTTTGATAATAGGACGATAGGTGTACCAGACATGCTTGTAGTAGGTGTATATCTATCTCAGATTTGGCCGATGACAAAATTGAAGGCTAATTTCTAGACTTCATTTTCATGATAAATGTGCCACCTCGAGAGCTCTTTACTTTGTTCAATCCTTTGATGCATGTAGCCAATGTGCAGGAGATCTTGCTCATCACTTCAAGCATCCACTGTTCAGTTATGGCTTCACTTGGTGGCGAGAGAGGATAGCTGTGGGAAAGTTCATCAAAAAGGAATATGATCTCAATTTTGATCTCACACAGATGTCATCCATGAAGACCTTCAATAATTTTTGTAATAAGAAATCCTTGTATGTGGTGGACATCGTTGAAACTAGCTAGTGGTTTGCAAGTACAAACAGCATTACTTTATATGTAAAAGTTTCATCCTCTATAGTGAAGGCGGTCTTACATTGGTCTTTGGGATCTATGGATACTTGGTTTTAACCGAAAGAGACATATCAAATGGATAGACAACACTACGTTAAGAAGTATATTGAGGTTTCATGTTGCACACACGGTGGAAGGCCCCAATGATACATCTATCTACATACACTGTACCCTGCAAATGAAGCATTGTCGGAGACCAATCAATATCACTGTGAGAAACTCATTCCCTTGTACAATCAAGCCCCGATTTTGGTTTCATTAGCAACGTATAAAATAATGCAAATTACATTACTAATCATTGTAATGGGAGATATTAACATTGACCAACAAAACCATCGAAATGTGTAGAAATTGTGTAATTAAAAGATTAGTAGCTCTACAACCAATACTTTCCCCAAATACATCAAGAAGAACAACAATGATCACATGATGTACCAAACCCCTGCAAACTACCCTTGCAAACTACTTAATAAGGGGTCCAATGATTGGAGAGACAGCTTGGCTTGGTGATTTCCTTGTGAAGGTGATTGCAAATACTAGTTGATTGCGATCCTTGGAGATTATGTTGGTGTCTCCTGTAGTTGCTCAATCGAGCTGGAGGAGGCCAGTAAGCGTAGGCGAGCTGGAGGAGGGCCCCATCGACCTTGTCCAAGAACGTGAGGAGGATCCCCATGTTTGTCATGAGGGAATGAGAAGCCAATATCAAATTTTGATAATTAACACAGACTGATCGTAATCGGTAATTAACACAGGCTGATCGACCTACTTGCTTACTTCTGATTTGCGCCGACGTAGGGCAACATCATGCATATTGAGCTCCTGACCTTTGGTAATGCTGCTCTGATCCCAGTCCCTTGCTCTTGGCAATGGCTCAACATCAACATCCTTTAACATCATCGTCCTTTAGTAAGGGCATCTTGTTCAAATCCAAATCCAGCAGCCCCTTGTGCTGAACAACATAATTGGATGCCGGAGTTGCTGCACGGTCACAATTGGTAGCAACTAATCCTGCATGAAGCTGCTTCTCATCGACATCCGCGATTATATTGTCTCTCAGATCGTATTGCTCATCAGCTGGGTGAGCACTGCATGTTGCAGAAGATGTTGGCCCTGATCGCGTTCTCCTGCAGTCCGCCGCGCCTCGACCTCGTGCGGCAGCCTCCTCGTTGTAGACTTGTTCACAAATCGTAGCGAGCATAATCAAGTCCGCAAACTTCTTAGCTTCACTCTCACCCATACTGTAATTTCGCCACTTCGACACTAACCCTGATTGTTGACGGCTTTTGTACTTGTCGAGAAAAGCTCCAAAAACGTCGGATTTTAAAGGTTTGCTGATCCAATAATATTTATTGGCAGTTAATCCAATAATATTACATCTTTAAATGATAATAACAATCATATTTGTGTAATAGTTACTCGAGCGCCGAAGAATAATTCGTCGCCAAAAATAATTGTACTATCTCTACTATTAAGATTAGAGCTATTGTTGCTTTTTGTCTACATGTTCATGTTCGAGCTGTTGCAGTGCATGGAGAATGCAATGGTGTTATCCTGCCTCCAACAAGGACGTTGGATGCAGACACCGTGAACACTCACGTTAGATGGGTAGAGCATCAAACAAGCACCTTCAAGGATTCCAGTGGTGGTGTGTGTGGGGGGGGAGGGGGGGGGGGAAGGGAAAGGAGAACACACATTAAACCATAAGTGTATAATGTAAGTTCCCTAACAGGATTTGGTTCTTCAAAATGTTATGATAAATCTATAGAAATAAACTTATAAAGGAATTTCTTTCTGTTTTTTTTTAATCATACATTTTTATAGAAAAACGGGTGAGTTTAAATACTCAAAATGCACAGATAACGGATTTTCAAAATACTCCTGAATACCCATGATATAAAGGGATTTCTAAAAGGGCCATGAAGTAGTATCCCTCATCTCCATAGCCTATTGGATTGTAGAAGATTTTCTCCGACATGTAGCTAGATGTGTACGATGCTCTTGATGTATTTGCAAAATTGCATGCAAACCTTTGAGCCATACATTAAAGGTCAACACGCCTATAGAAAGGTGAGGGGGGCCGACACCTCCTTCCCTTGGCAACCCACAAAGATTGCTTATTTATTATAAAGCACGGTGAGGGCATAGATATACATGGCATAGATATACATGGTAGTGTTACTTCATTTTGAGATTATTAATAGATGTTACTAATAATGTATTTTCTACATGAAAGAAAAATAATAAAGACACCAAAAGGATGTACAATCAAGTTGCATGGAAGGGCCATTAAGTAATATCCCTCATCTCTGTAGCCTATTCGATTTGCAGAAGATTTTCATGTAGCTAGAGGTGTACGATGCTCTTGATGTATTTGCAAAATTGCACGCAAACCTTTGAGCCATACATTAAAGTGTGTAATTTATAAGATGGCCTTAATTTATCTATGTCACTACAAGACAATGCTGCCATACACGCGTTCCATACACGCGATAAATTACGGGCGCGTGTATGGTCGCGCATGTATTTGAATAGTATTGGGCGCGTGTATATTGGCATTTAAATTCGCGTGTATATTGGCATCTATCAGCGCGTGTATACTGGCATCTAAATTCGCGTGTATACTGGTTTTAGAAACGCGTGTATAAGTGCATGTATATACACGCAATTATACACGCATTAATACACGCATCAATACACGCATCAATACACGCTTTATTAAGAAAAACTAAATTCTTTTACAAAATTAAAAACTATTTTCTTTAAACCATCTTATAGTACATTACAGTATATATCATTACACAATCCCACTACATGCATTTACAACAATAAAATATATTCAAAAATAAATCATGAGATAATTAAAAGACAACATATACAATAAAAATGTCATCAATTTAGAACGATATAGTGATGGATTGGTTAGGGTTCGATCTCATCTTTAATAAGATCCATCCTTGCCAAACGATCAACATCAATATCCATTTGATCAATTTGTAAGGCTACGATTAAATTTATTCCACTATCGATATTCTGTCCATTGATAATGGTATCGATGTCCTGATCATCCTCATCAACATCACCATCATCCTCAATGGTAGGGTCATTCTCATGATCATGAGCAGGGATTTAATATTCACATGATCACAAGATTTTTTGTGATAATAACACATGTGAACAAGTTATTCACATGTTCTCATGTTACCGTTCATAAAATAACAGGTCACTTGCCATTTGGGAACCCCTTAAAAGCTTGGCTACACATGGGAATAAGCTATTCACATGTTCTCATGTTACCATCTTTACATAATAGCAGGTCAGTGGCCACCTAAGAAGATTTTTTATGCCCGACAAAGATAATTTTTTTAGGCCCTTGTGAAAGCTTTGTGAATATAACATGTGATCATAAGATTTTTTGTGTTATTAACATGTTCACATGTTCTCGTTTACGTCAGTGAAATCCCTGATCATGAGAAATGGCACGCTCATCCTCATTATCATGATCATCTCTTATTTCTTAATCATCGATCACAACATCTTCATTGGCATGTTCGACATCATCTTCATTGCGGCTTGTTACATCCTCCATATGCTCCATATCAGTGAATGTATTATACATCACTTTGGAACGTGGTGCAATAGGGATGACGTACCACCATTTAATGTCATGCACCATTGGTAGATAGATAACCTACTTAAATACACATACTGCAGTAATTAATTAGCATATCAAAAGTCAAGGGATACGCGAGCTTAGATATATATGTATATAAAACACATTAGTAAAAACATGCATACCTGCTCACATTGTTGTAGCAATACGAGCCTATCTTTCTTTGTTTGCCAAAACTTTGTAGAATCAATAGTTACATAGCCACTTGCATGGCGTTTTATCGTTGCATTAGGCCCTTTTTTCACCACGTTCATTTGCCATTTGATATCCAAAACATACACAAAGAAGCGACAAAAGTCAAGCCTAAATATGTCTTGGATTGTGCCACAATAATCATCCATTTTTCCATTAGCTCCCTCAAAGCTACTAATGACACCACAATCTTGTGTATTCCTCTTTTCATCAATTCTTTGTGTTCGAAAATGCTTGCCTTCACACCATATAGCATTGAACATAGTGCACTGGACCAAAATAGAAGCAATATTTGTGTAAGCAATGTGAATAAATATTAAAAGCAAATCACTTACAACTAATGCAAAACATTAGTTCTATGTACCTTTAACATGCATCCTCGTGCATACTCCCATTCTTCCGCTGTGATATGCAGCCCCTCGTCGCTCTCTGCTCTCTCCATTTCCTCATGCAACCAATCAACATGGATATCATTCGGAAGTGTTGCTAGATGCTTAGGGTATATCTTACGAGAGCCATATTACCTCGGAAAGAGAGCTCTTTCTGCTTGCCTTTTTGTCTTTGCATCCTCATATCTTGTAACCCATCTGCTCATCACATCACTATTAAGGATGCAAGTGAAATTGAGATCATCAATCAATGTTCTGTCAATTACTTTACTCTGTCCTTTTCCTTGAGACATAATAGAGGTCATCCTCAAGTCCTCTTCATTGCTCCATAGTCGTGGGGGCAAAGAGCTGTCCACCTGACCAAGAAATTCTGAAATATATACAAGAGACTCTTGTATCAACCAACCCTCGGCCATGCTTCCTTCAGGCCTTGCACTTTGCCTCAGAAAGTCTTTTAAGGTCTTCATGAAGCGCTCTAGGAAGAACATCCAACGTGCATGCACAGTGCCACATAAAGCAATTTCGTCCACTAAATGCACAATGAGATGTAGTTGACTTGTGAGAATGGTTTGCGGAAAAGTCTCCTCTACCAAACAAATCACCTCCACTGCCATAACACGCGCATCATCCAATGTGGTTGGATCAATTGCTTTGGAACTAACATATCTGAAAAACAAATGATTAGTACATTATACCTCATGCACGTCCATTTTGCAAGGTATAATGAAGGGTGATCTGACATGGGTTTTACATACCTCACAAGCTCGCCCATCTTATAATGAAGGGTGATCTGACATGGGTTTTACATACCTCACAAGCTCGCCCATCTTGTAAATACATTTTTTCAAACTCTTATTTGCACAATGATCAATGCTAGTAGGTAGTATGAACTGCGCACATAAGAGCACATGTATGTATGGTTTATGGCATTACAAAATTTAATTTCAATGTACAAGACTTGGAAAACACTTACTTGGAGCATCTTGTGCTAATCGTGGAACTTTAACCCATATAGTTACTCAACGCCTCTTTTCTTAGTGGTTTTCCCTTCAATGATCTCATGCATCCAGTGGGAGTACGCAAAGTGGTGATGGCATGCTTTACCTGCTTCTCCTCTTTCTTTGATATAATCCATGGTGCAGGCGAAAGACGAACGTGCCCACCCTCCTCTCGTGGCCAAGCTTGACGCATACGTCCTGCGACCCGCAAGTCCTCCCGTACGCTAACATTGTCTCGTTTACCAATAACATGTTCCCAAATACCAGATCCCACATTCTTGAAGATGTGCATGGGATCAAGAAGATGGTTGATCTTAAGATGGGTCCAATATCTTAGAATTCTTACCAGAACAATCGCTGTATCTTGGAAAGTCATGCATTGTCCACATCAACACTGCTTTTAAGTCGAAGTGTCGAGAGGAGGGAGGCCTACTAATGTCCACCACTGTAACACCTCTCCATAGTTCCTCCAACTCATCAATCAACGGTTTGATATAAACATCCATATGCTTGACTTTATGTTTCCCTGGAATTAGAAGGGATAACATAAGATGTCTCTTCTTGATCGCCATTGATGGTGGAAGGTTTTAATTCACCAACACAACTGGCCACACGCTGTATGCAGTGCTTTTGAAACCAAATGGATTCACTCCATCCATACCTAGGCCAAGTCTCAAGTTTCTGGGCTCTGTTTTAAAGCTGGGCCACTTTATAAAGAACTTTACTTTCATGAGAAGCATTGATTCTTCTTTGAAGATGGGAAGGAGATTTTGTAGCTCATTATAAAGAGGAACAAAAAGTACACAAGAAACAAAAAGAATGTCACACCATAGGTACCAACAAGTACATACGAAATGAATGGTGATTAACATCCTTAAATAATGTGGCCATTTTTTATTTGACCATTCTAATGTAATCAATATGTTTAAACAATATTATTTCTTTAAAAATTAAAAATTAATATATATATATATATATATATATATAGTACACATTGACAATATTGAATGACAAACCATAGTAATTTAGGAAAAAATTAAATTAAAAAAAGCCTTGGGTGCATATTGCAAAGTACAGTCTATTACATTGCATGTATTACCATATTCCAAGCTATAATTTGAATTAGTTAGTTATTTTAATATTGTTATTTTTGAGACTTAATTGTTCATTTAAGTTGATAATAGAACTTACTTTTTTTTCTTCAATAACCACTTTTTATATTTTAGATGGACAAAACATTGTAAAAGTTCAAAGTAATAACAAGTGTTCCTTCTTAGAGATGGAAGCATAAATGGTAACAAAGAATATCTATTTTCCAAGGGAGTAAGCAAATGTAAATGTGTGTGTGTGTCTGTGTGTGTGTGTGTGTGTGTGTGTAAATGTATATACATATACATATACATACATACATACATACATATATATATATATATATATATATATATATATATATACCTATGTATGTATGTATGTATGTATACATATATGTGTGTGTGTGTACACTTGGCACACCATGTGTACTACCCCTACACGGGTGGCATGCCACATGTGTAATGCCTTCACGGACCTTGCATGTGGACATGCCATGTGACATGGCCACATGCAGGGTCGGTGAAGGCATTACACATGTGGCATGCCACATGTGCTATATAGAAAACTCGACTATCACAAGCATTCAAGGGAAGGATTAGAAATCCCTTATCTAAGAATTTTGAGTAAATAGAATGGCCCCTTTTTCTATACAAGCTTATAGTTTTTTTCCATTGATGAAAAAAAAACCCTTATGTAAATATATTTATGTAAATTTACATCCAAAAAGTTAATTTAATAATACCTTCTGTTGAACTCACGTGATAGGGTTACATATGATAAAAGGGTGTGGAAGGTCACTTTTGATAATACAATCTTTTATGAGGCTCAAGCTTAGGAGTCTTGTAGAGTTTTATTGGTTATATATATAAGGGTGCTTGAGTGTGTGTGTTTGTGTGTGTGCATGAGGTGAGCATGCTTGCTTAATTCTTGCTTGATATAGAGTGTGAGTGAGCAATTAAGAGAGAAAGAGAGAGATGGAGTGAGTAGAGAGGAAGCTTGCTAGCATCTCCCTCTTGTGGGATTGGATTACAGAGATCCAATCATTGGTTTTTCATTCATGTCGAGCAATGTGTTGTCACATGACTCTAGATGAGTTTGTAACCCTTGGTGTTGACATGCTTACTCTACATGAAGACAAGGTTAAAAAGTAAGTAGAAATCTTAGACATCCAAAAGGGGGATTGTGTCCATTCACGATAACATTATCCTATATACAATTAACCCTTATTCACATTTGGTGCCCAAAATTCTAAAGTTAACTAATTGAGCATAGGTGTAGCCATATTTTTTATAAAGGTTACAACTTTTATTGTGCCTTTTCATGCCACTTATTTCTCACTCTCATGTATGATAAATAGCATCTAGTTTACCCAAAATGGAGTTAACAAATTCTTAGTAGTTTATTACATGTCATCGTGCCCTATTATCTAGAACAAGCTAATGGTTGAGTGAAAAGCACTAACACAATGTTATTCTAACATAAAATACTAAAAGCCAAGAGAATCAATTGGGAGCATAATCTCCTAGTTACTTTGGTCCTACCAAAATAGATAACTACAAATAATACTCCATTTAATTTAGCCTTTAGAGCAGAATTTATCTTGCTATTAGAGTATGATGTCCCTAGTTTAAGGATTATATTTCAAGAATGATAAGTTATTATAATCTAACAAGGAGAAGAGTAGCCTTTGCAAAGGTAGATGAAAGGAGACACACATGGAACAATGGTTAACAGTAATATGAAGGATAAGGATATCAATGAAAGTGATATAGCCCTTGTATAGTGTGAGAAATGGGATATGTAAATCAAAATATATAGGACTATAATATTTTAGGGTATCTAAGATCACACCTCAAGGTTTGAACTTTGGATAGGATGAAAATGGAAGAATACTATAATTTGAGCAAGTTGAAGTGCTATTATGTCCTTTTAACTAAAGATATAATGTTCCAAATTTGCAAGAAAAAAGGTGAAATAAAAAG
Organism: Cibotium barometz; assembly: GCF_041138505.1. Classification (NCBI taxonomy): domain Eukaryota; kingdom Viridiplantae; phylum Streptophyta; class Polypodiopsida; order Cyatheales; family Cibotiaceae; genus Cibotium; species Cibotium barometz. Next base: position 9,241,941 of record NC_141091.1, read on the forward strand.
ATAGATGCAACCCAAGATGAAATCACAAAGATAAAGCATTAACAGAAGCCAACGTTTGATAAAGTGTTTCTTGCCGCTAAAATTAGCTATGCCATGAATAGATCCTCCTAATTGCCACATGTATTGTGGATCTATTGTCTGCTCAGTTGATGCCTTATGATGGTAAGTATTTTGGAACTGGGGGCCTCTGGGAAACTGAACAAGCCTCCAAGTCGATTGGTTATCCATGGTGCTTTTGGTGAATAAGTGATCCATATTCTACTGTGGCCATCTTGACTCTAGGTATTCTTTTAGCAGAGGGGCAACTCTATTTTATACATGTTGGGAGTTGCAGGAGTTTGCACTTTGTGGTGGGCTATGGCATACATAAATGTGTAGTATCGAGCGATCTCCCTTTTTTGAAGAAGGTTGACTTCTAAACTTCTAAGCTTCTCCCCCTCCTCATTTTAAATTTCTTCTCTTGTGGTTTCCTCATGTTCTAAGAAGTGTGCCATGGGCCATGGATCTTCCTTAGGAACAACCGTCACAAATTCCTTGGGTATCCTTTCTTCATCTAGGTTATGGTGAGGCTTACGGTGCTTCCTTTATGGGCTTGTGGGAGATGGTATATATGGGATATCAAAGTGTTGTGGTTGCATAGGCTATTCCCCTTCCTTCAGTTTCTCTATGTGTTCTTTAGGCTTTGCAATTTTCTATGTAGGCTTGTGAGTAGCACTCGTGTGGCCTTGGTTGGTTTTCCTTGTCTTGTTAGCCCTTGGAGTACTTCTATGTCTCTAGATCTGGTCTTTGATCTCTTCATCCTTGGCCATCCTTGACTTTGTCCTCTTTGGGCTCTTTGTTAGCCTACATATCATCTTACTCCTTTTTATAATTGTCCTCTTCTTCTTCCCCTTTCCTAGAGCTATCTGAATCTTCCTGGTTTCCTTTCTGCTTCTCTAAGTGCTTCATCTCTCCTGATGAAGGAAGTCTTATGGTTCTCCAAGCTCTTCTTGTGGGATGGTTTTGGGATATGCAATGTAGTCTTTCTCGAAGAAGCAAGCACTTTCTTCTTTTTGCAATTTGAGTTGTCTATGGACTTTAATGTAGAGAAGTAGAAAATTCGCAGGCTCATAGGCTGGGCCGAGCATGCCATTTTGGTTAAGTTTTAATAAGCCTTGTTTGCAATCAAACTCTTCCTTGTGAACTCAATCCATTTTAGATCCACCTAGCATATGGCCATGTTTATTGGTACTCTATCTATGTATTTCTCATTTGTTAGCTCCACACAATCTTTGCCTAAGTCCATAGGTGTCTTTTTAAATATAGAGTATGTATGTGGAGAGAGCACAAGTGAGTGAGCAGATTGGGTTATCAATAACTTACTAGTGTGTGAACAAGAAAGAGGGATGTGTGAGGGAGAGAGAGGGCGGTGTGAGGGCCAATTTGAGGGAGAGGAGGGGTGGGACCGAGAGGAGGCGTGAGGTTGGTGAGGCATGTGAGGGAGAGGAGGCCTGTAGGGTGGCTAGGTTAAGATGTCGTAAGAAGATGGGCCACCTAGCCACTATTGGCAGCAAACATGCGCCCCGTGTGTCGTGAATGTGGCACCGTGGGGCAGGTGCCACGTGTGTTGCAAGCATAACACATGCAACATTGCCATGTGTATTGCCCAAACTGGGGATATACACATGGAAATGATGTGGCATTTACATGACAATAGGGAGTACCAAGTTGATGCCAGGCATAATGTCTTAACATACACATGGAAATGATGTGGCATTTACATGACAATAGGGAGTACCACGTTGATGCCAGGCATTATGTCTTAACATTGATGCCAGGTGTAATGCCCATGTGCTCAGGCATTACATTACTATCAACCATTGTTCCATTGTTCCATGTATGTCTCATTCATCTACCTTTTCATCTACCTTTTCAAAGGCTACTAATCTCCTTGTTAGATTATTCCAACTTATCATTCTTAAAATATAATCCTTAAACTAGGGACATCATACTCTAATAGCAAGATAAACTCTGCTCTAAAGGCTAAATTAAATGGAGTATTATTTGTAGTTAAGTATTTTAGTAGGACCATAGTAACTAGGAGCTTATGCTCCCAATTGAGTCTCTCGGCTTTCACTATTTTTTGTTAGAATAACATTTTGTTAGTGCTTTTCACTTAACCATTAGCTTGTTCTACATAATAGGGCGATGTTTTGTAATAAACTACTAAGAACTTGTTAACTCCATTTTGGGTAAACTAGATGCTCTTTATCATACATGAGAGTGAGAAATACGCGGCATGAAAAGGCAAAATAAAAGTTGTAACCTTTATAAAAAATATGGCTACACTATGCTCAATTAGTTAACTTCGGAATTTTGGGCACCGAGTGTGAATAAGGGCTAATTGTATATAGCATTATCTTATTGAATGGACACAATCTCCCTTTGTGATGTCTAATATTTCTATTTACTCTCACTAAAAGAAGCGGGGCCATTATCCACGCCTTTTTCAATGCTTTAGAACTAAGCTCAAAAATCCCAAAACGTCGAAATAATCGTGGAAATACGTGTCAAAATGGAAACATCAAAAAATGTACTGAAATATGCGTCGAAATACGAGTTGAAATAAACATGTTTTTTCACTCTTATTTCGACGACGTTTTTGGCACATATTTTGATGATTATTTTGATTGTTTTTTTGACAATTATTTCAACGAATGCAAGAACATTTTGACGCTTATTTCAACAGATGCAGGAACATTTCAACCCTTATTTCGAACGCATGCAGTGAACTTTGAATGCTTATTTCGAACGCATGCAGTGAACTTTCAATGCCATGCAAGTATAATTTTAATTAAAAAATAATGGTGCATCCAGCTACAATCTTGTAGCTAGATGCACCATTATGCCAAACTTATAGAGTACCAAAGTCAACTGTACTCTGATGTGAAGAACAGAGTGAATTTGTTAGAAAAGTTGGAGTGCCAAAATGTTTTTGACATTACAAAGTATATACATTGTACACAAGTGCAAACAATGGTCAAATTATATTGCAAGATGTGAAATTTACATATTAAAGACCATATTACAAGCTCTGACGAGATGAGCCGACAAAAGATCATAGTATGGTATGAAAAGCCAAAATGGTTTTTATACTCGATGACCAAAATTGCATAAAGTAGTTGCATACAAGATATACAAGCTCGAACAAAGATGTGAGCTGACCAAAATATGTAAGTACAAGAGGAAAGACATGGGCAAGGCCACTCTATGTGGAGCCCTCACTCAGGGTTAGGTATTGGTTCCTACAAAAACCATACAAGATTCTTTATTTTTTATATACAAAACAACGATATAACATGCAATGGCAAAGCAAGTATACAAATCATAAGGTTAAGGCTTGCCGCACGTACCATATCTATAACATTCTCCCAATTGAGGTTGATGCCTTCTTGCTCAAGCTTCCCCAAACGAAAGTACGTGTTATAGCGACAAGTAATGTCCTCCTCTTCTCGCGTTGTTGGCCGACCAACCACTTGATTCTAACATAACATCAAATGAAACATACAAGATAAGCATTGATACTTACAAAGTAGACATGGAATGCATCCCAACCGCCGCTTCCAAGGTGAGAGCTTCCTATGCTCTCCATTCGGGCTTTCGTCGCATCCACTTGCTGCTTGTAGCATTGGGGATTTCTTGCATACTTTTGCTTCTCCTCATTCCAATCCTCGATGCTAATGTACCAAGGCTTCTCACCCCCTGCCTTCACTCTCCTAGTCGCATCTCCCCGCCGCCAATGTTTCATGACGTCCACCATGTGGTCCTTTATCCACCTTATGGGGACAACATCACTACTGATGGCCAGCTTGTACTCATCCTTCATTTGATTAATGATTCTTTCTTTCTTAGCTTTACCCAACTTTGGCCATAAAGTCATTAGCAAAGACAATGTGGCAAACCTCGCGGATGCAGCTCTTCATCTATTGCCCGACATCATCCAAAACCACATTACCATTGACAATTGTATAATATTTTTCCCCATCGAGTGTGGGGAGTGTGTCGAAACGTCGCGGCGGATGATCAAGAGCATGGAGTGCTTCTGGTGCTAGATATGGAAGGACGCTCACGTGGGTGCGTAGACCCATCCGTGCCTGCACTTGGACAACAACCGCCTCCACCTCCACCACTCAGACATTGTCCTCTGTGAGCGTTGGATGAGCGACCTGAGGGAGGGATTCTTATCGCTATTTGTCATGGAGTCCTTTGTGGGGTTTCTATTGGTGAACTAGGGTTAGCGATGGTGGTGCCTGATGGTGCGGCCAAAGTGCCCGCCCCTCTCCCAAAATATTGTTGTGCCATCACTCTTTGCTCAGGCATGGCTTGTGCTAAAAAACCCATAAATTGGTCAGGCGACATGGCATATGGAGAGAGGGATGGAGAGTAAGCTGGTGTCTCATATGTAGTGCGGGACATGTCTCTACACACACATAACAAAGCCCACATGGACACTTGAATAAGAGCATACACATGAAAAAACCATGCAAAGCTGGATGTTAGAGCGCCTATCAGCATGAGATCAAAGCACTGAGGAGTGGTTAGGAAGTGGAGAGCCAATGGAGTAAAGCTTGGGACGACAGAGAGAGAGAACTTGCAAAACAAAGAACAAAGCAAAAACAAAAACATTATCCCTAATCACACACACACACATCTCACAAAACAAAAACATTATCCCTAATCACACACACACACATCTCACAACACATGCACATGCAACCAAGAGAAGAGGAGAGGGAGGGCAAAGCAGGAGGCAAACTTGTTTGAGTGGTAAGGAAGTGGAGAAGATCTTGGGAGAGAGAGAGAACCTGCAAAAACAAAGAACAAAGAAAAAAATAAAAACTTTCATTATCCCTAATCACACACACACACACCTCACAACACACGCACATGCAACCAAGAGGAGAGGGGAGGGCAAAGAAGGAGGGGAGGGAGGGCAAAGAACGAGAGGGGAGGGAGGGCAAAGAAGGAGGCAAACCTGTTTGAGTGGTAATTAAGTAGAGAAGAGCTTGGGAGAGAGAGAGAGAGAACCTGCAAAACAAAGAACAAAACAAAAAACAAGACCATTATCCCTAATCACATACACACACACACACATGTCTCACAACACATCCACATGCAACCAAGAGGAGGGGAGTGAGGGCAAAGGAGGCAAACTTGCTGCTTTAGGGAGAAAAACGCACGGAGAAAAACACACGCCCGCTTCCAAAAATGCAAAAAAATGACATTAGAAAGTGAGGCTCTGTTTTACTGTAAAAACCTCAACCGTCGAAATAAGTGTCAAAAACGGCGTCAAAATCAGCATGGAAAAAAGCATCAAAAAATAATAATGAGTTCACACCCAGAACGTGGAAATAGGCATTTAAAAAAAATGTTTTCCAGGTTTCGATCGCTATTTCAGTGACCTTTTCGATATCTTTTCGATCACTATTTCAGCAACCTTTTCGATATCTTTTTGACGAAACGACCTTTTCCATGATTATTTCCACATCCTTTTCGATGCTTATTTTGGCGGTCACTACTTTTCATTCAAATTCAAAATCTTTCCAGATCTTGCTTGCCCCTGACATTTCAAATTTCATATCACCGGCTTCCACCCTCCACAAATACGTAAGGGAGGATCCCCCTCCAAAAATAAGCATTCGTTCACATTGCAAATCAATATGGAAACCATGGACGATGCCACACCCTAAAATTTTGTTGATTTAGAGGAGAAGACACTTTACCCATGTACTCGCTGCAAATACCAAGTGGCTCGACGTTGACGAATTTGCAATGATCATACAAAAAAATGAGAAATATTTTTGGTGGAGCGATTGGAATATTTAATTAGTGGCAACATGTGCTTCAACAATGTCAAACCAGTGAATATCTAGCCTGAACGATGGGGAGACCAACCAGAGTAGCCACAAACGAGGTGATCCAACAACCCGAGGAACTTGAGGCAGATTCGGAGCAAATACTAGAACATGACATGGATGACATGTTAAATGCCTTACATGATGGAAGAGAAGATTATGGTTTGGAACACGAAGGGTAGAAGAAATCACACGACGTGTGGAATACGCTTTCCAAGAAAAGAATGAGCTACGCAGGCTTGCTCGTCTTCCACTATATTGTGGATCACATGCATCTAATTTGTGTGCTTTCCTATCCATATTGAACTTGCAATCGCTTTTTGGATGGTCTGATATGAGCGTATCAAAACTTTTTGCGTAAGTGATGATGTCATATGTAATTAGTGAGTTATGTACCTTTATATACATTTTCTTAGCCTGTCTATTTTGTGTAACAACTTAATGAAACATTAAATATTGCAAGAAGATAATGAGATGCCAGTGGACCGTAGTCGAGCAAAAACAATGTTGCGATCGATTAGCATGGACTACAACACACACCATGCTTGTCTAAATGATTATATTCTTTATCGACAAGAATATAACAATGCAGTACAATGTCCACATTGTGGTACATCGAGATATAGACAAGATGTACAAGGAGAAAGGGTACCAGCAAAAGTTTTACGACACTTCCCCATCATCCCTCAGATTAAAACAATGTTCAAGTGCAAATCCATTGCAAGATTGATGACTTGGCACCGTAACACTAGGTCCATGGATGGTGTTATGAGTGTGCCCGTAGATTCCCCTATGCATGGAAGCACATTGAAGAGAAGTGCGTAGCCTTTCAAGAGGAGGCTCGCCATATTTGACTCGGACTAGCAATGCATGGTGCTTTGGAAAACCATCATAGGAGCAAAGGAGAGCAAGGCACAATGAGATGATTTATAAGAGGTTCAATGCATGCAACACTTATGGGCCCAAAATAGAGTATATGGGAAGGTGAAGCTACCAAAAGCACCTTATGTCAAGACAAAGGAAGAGCAACGGTGTGTAAATAAGTTCATTAGTGATTTTCGTATCCCTACAACACGCATGCATTGCTTGAAGGGAGCATTTACAAAGGACGATAAGCTTAGTGGCTTGAAGAGTCATGATTGGCACAAATTCTTACAATTTGTGCTTCCTAAAGCCATCAAGGATTGCCTCAATGATGACATTAGAGAAACAATTTACAAAATTGGTGCAGTGGTGCATTGGATATCAAGGAAAGAGATTAGTAGAGACACATTGGAAGCAGCACGATTAAACTCCATCAAGGCTTACAATGGCTGAGAAATACTTTCCAACAAGTATTTTAACCATTCAATTGTACTTGCCAGCTCATGTGTTTGATGAAGTTGCTGTGTGGCTGAGGTTGTCCATAGCTAATAGATGTTTTTCTTGGAGAGATTTATGAAGACACTTAAAGGATTTGTTCGTCAAAGAGCTCCTCCTTAAGGTAGTATGGCAGCGGGATATGGCAGTGGGATGGCTTGTCCAAGAATCATTTGTATATATAACTAAATTTCTCAGTACATTTGATCCCGATATGCCAAGATTATGGACACAAGAAGAAGATGATCGACTAGTTGGGGAAGAGCCACAAGGGAAAGGCCTTGTGAGAACAATGGATGTCTCACATGCTATGGAGAACTGGATCAAGAGATATAAATTGGTTAAGGCTGAAAGGGACCAAGTTCATTTGAGTTTTAGAAGGAGTCGAACAACCCGCACACTACCGTACCCAAAAGAACTTGAACTTTTTCCAGACTTTCCTTCTAATAAATGGCTCGAGCAAACCATACTGCAAGCTAAACGCAATGGTGAATCAATAAGTGATGAGGAGTAGAAGCTTGCATATGCTTGTGATTTCCATGTATGTGAGTTTGAGATATCTACGCATTGTCTTTTATGTTGTGCTTTCGTGAATTTATACAATAAAAGTACTTATTTATTGTGCTTGTAGTATCGTAAGTTTAGGGCAATTTGGTCACGCGGACATCACTTTCGAGTAGAAGGAATAGATAAAAAGAAAACAACATTTGATTGTGGTGTGAAGGTTAATTTCATGCAAGAAAGTCGTTCAAGTGCAAGTGATGGCAATACTGAAGTAGGCATGCTAGAATATTGTGGAACAATCCAAGATATTATCAAGGTTGGATTCAGAAAGTTTGATATGTTCATTTTTGATGTGAAATGGTTCAAGTTGGTAACTCAAGGGGCGTAAGTAACTGTATGCAAAGACAAGTGTGGCTTTCTTCAAGTAGACTGCACAAAGATATGGATTGACCAAAGGGACGCATTTGTGCTACCAGAGCAGTGTCAGCAATTCATCTTTGTGGAAGACTTGAGAGATCATAAATGGTTGTTTGTGATCCAAATAAATCCACGTGGTAAACAGATATTTGAAGAGGTGAAAATAACAGTTGAGGAATTACCAGATGCTGAGGAACTCCCCCCAAATCATGTGATGGTTGAGCACACACCACTAGCACCTATTGAACAACAAGAAGAACAAGAAGAAATAATAATAGTTGAGGAAGTAGATGAGGCTCACACTAGATTAGGATCGGATGAAGGTGTGCTCTCATTGATCAAATACATCTTGAATAAGAAACAGACACTATAGATAATCTAGAAGAAGAAGAGATTCAAGCTGAGTATAATCATGATGCATCAACAGCTCTCATGCTAGAGCTAGGAGAGGATGACGACATGGATGAATTACCTTCTACTAGTTTTCTATATAGTGAACCAGCCAGGCACACCCTCACAAGTCACTTATATACATGTGGGCTTTGCCCAACTCTACTCACATTTATGGGGTACCCAAAACATGTTCTCTTTACATATACAAGTCTTATATGCCCAACTTTTACTACGTAAAAGATGGTCTCATAGCCAGATACAATGTGAAATATCTAAGCTAGCGTAGAGATTACAAAAAGTGTATGGAAAAGGAGTAACAACCCCCCACCCTAGTCTATCTTCCATCCTTGAAAGCGTTAATGTACGATGAGGTGGTGTGAGTGAGAAGTTCCTGATGGCGTCATGTTGAAATAGAGAACTTATAGAAAAGGGTTAAAAAATCTTTATCATCCCACACTGAAATTTTTTTGTCATAAAACACTCCTCAAACATCCCTTTGATAATAGGACGATAGGTACCAGACATGCTTGTAGTAGGTGTATATCTATCTTAAATTAGATCGATGACAAAATTGAAGTCTACTTTCTACACTTCACTTTCATGATAAATGTGCCACCTCAAGAGCTCTTTACTTTGTTGAATCCTTTGATGCATGTAGCCAATGTGTGGGAGATCTTGCACGCGGCTTAGACATGTAGGTCTTCAAAAGCTTTGTGCTCGATCCTCATCATTTCGAGCATCCATTGTTCGGTTATGGCTTCACTTGGTGGCGGGAGAGGGTAGTTGTGGGAAAGTTCATCAAAAAGGAATATGATCTCAACTTTGAGTTCACACAGATGTCATCCATGAAGACCTTCAATAACTTTTCTAAGAAATCCTTGTATGTGGTGGACATCAGTCTATGAAACTAGCTAGTGGTGCAAGTTCAAACAACATTACTTTATATGTAAAAGTTCCATCCTCTATAGTGAAGGTGGTCTTACATTGGTCTTCCGGATCTATGGATACTTGGTTGTACCCGAAAAATTTATCCAAGAAGCTGTAAGCTTCTTTCTCTACTACTCTTTCAAGCACATGTTCAGTATAAGGCAATAGGTAGTGGTCAAAGACACTATGATTAAATTTTATCAAACTAATACTTGTCAAGTGCAAGAACCACTTGCATCCAAGAGACATATCAAATGGATAGAGAAAACTATGTTAAGAAGTATATTGAGGTTTCATGTTGCACACAGGAGGGAAGGCCCCAACGATACATCTATCTATCTATCTACCTTGCAAATAAATCATTGCCGGAGACCAATCAATATCAGCGTGAGAAACTCATTCCCATGTACAATCAGGCCCGGATTTTCGTTTCATTATAGCAACTTATAAAATAATGCAAATTAAATTACTAATCATTGTAATGGGAGATTTTAATATTGACCAACAAAACCATCGAAATGTGTAAAAATTGTGTAATTTAGAGATTACTAGCTCTACAATCAACACTTTCGCCAGATACATCAAGAAGACTGATCGCATGATGTACCAAACCCTTGCAAACTGCTTAATGAGGGGTCCAATGATTGGAGAGTGGTGATTTCCTTGTGAAGGTGATTGCAAATGCTAGTTGATTGTGATCCTTGCAGATTATGATGGTGTCCCCTTTCTGGAGGCTTTTCCTTCTCCTGTAGGTGCTCCACCCACACAGGCGTTGCTTTAATGCCAGTAAGCGTATCCCGCGAGTTGGAGGAGGGCACCAGGGATTTAAAATATAGGCCTTGAATGCACGCCGATAGGGGTATTCTACATATAGTGACCCCCCGAGAAATACCTACACTTTCTTGATTTTTGAGAAGATGAAGCCCTTTCCTACCTTCTCCACAAATCTCCTATAGCCCAAGCTCTGATACCACTGCAACCGGAATCTTACTCTAGGATAGATTGTTGAAGAGTAGAGAATTCACAAGAATTGATTCAACCATAAAAACCAATGCTTTGCAAGCTTCAACTAAATCAATTTAATTGAAATTCAAACACTTAACAAAATTAAAATACTTAGCTCAATAGACCATGTTGGGTGCAATTTTCCTCCCCTTGTGCGTGGCCTTCCCCCACACAAGAGTATTTCTTTATTAGCTTTCTTTCCACCAAAAATAGGCCATAGACCCAAAATATACAAAATGTGCTTTTTAGAGAGCACGGCACTCTTCTTTTACAAAAATAGAGTGTCAAATATTGGGACTAGGGTTAAGCCATAGGCTTTAATAAATTCCACATTATACGTGTATCTTTCCTAAAGTTCAAAATGGAAAAATCATTTACTAAGGTTACAAGCTACTATGCTTACCAAAAATTAAATGTGATGAACCAAGATATTTCTTCCAAAGTAAACTCTTCATTTTCCATAGTCTTCATCACTTGAAAATATAAGCCCAATTAATAATTAAATTAATCCCACAAATATTAAACAGGCACAAATCATAACCAACTCATGTGACTACCAGGCGTAAGTACCCCAGGAATCACCCTGCCATACGAACCTAACTGAAATAATCATAGATGGTCTCCAACATACGTCATATACTGCACGTATTAATATTTATAGTGGTGTCACCCACGATATTAACCTAGCCAAAATGACGCAAGAGTAACCTAGGCGTCTCCAAATTACTCAAAAGGGGATAAATAATATTTTTCTAGAGGACTTAAAATATATTCTCATGACACTTCTTGAAAAGGAGACCTAATGCATTTCCTTGTATTCTCTATCATGCTCATTTCCCAATGAAAACCACATGTTCTCTCTTTACCCTCCATCACATTATCAGGTCCACCACTATATACTATTCTAATTGCAAGCCAATTTGCACCTGCTCCATCTGCCAATAAAGCCTCTAAATTCTAGCGAAGGGAATCCATTTTTTAATATTTGATCATTAATGAGTTGCTAGAACTTTATTAATGAGCACGAGTGTCTTTGAGCTTAAACTCACATGTATCAATTTTGAGAATCTCTCTGATGATGAAAGGGTCATACACATGGGCACCCATGGTAGACCATCCCTTAACTCGATGGACATGATCAAAATGCAATCATTTCTTTCCCAAGCTACCACCTGGCCTCATTCTATTAACCAAGTCAAACCCTAAACTTGGATTAACAGTAGACATCTTGAAGACATGAGGTTGCTCATCATCTGAGCTCTCTAGGAAAAAGGATACTCTGTAGAAATGGATATCTACACCGCCGTTTCAAATCCAGCAATGAATCAATCCCACTGTCCACTCCTTCTAATCCATATCTAGCTAAAGGTATATATCTTTGAATCCTTCTTGTTTGGAACAATGGTGTGATTGTATCAAGAACCTACTGAACACCAAGCTCATCCAACTCCTCAGATGCTTCCTCATTACCAACAATCAACATGTCCATGACCATATCTTTGGCAACACCAACTTCAATATTTTTACAGGACATGAAAAGGTTCTTTCTTGCACAGTCTGATACCATTTCATCTACATTTTAAAAAAACCCTCGACTGCTCCCCTCATTACGAGGATGCTCATGAACTCCCACATGCACTACACATCTTGAAGTATGTTCATGATCATGCGGAATGCAGTTGTAAATGAGAGCTTTACATTCTGCAACACAGTTTGGTATCTCACAAGAATGAATGCATACAGGGGAACCACTACTCTCTATCAATTGGACCCACTGGACATATTTTTTCTCAATTTTTCTTTCCATTGCATTTCATTGCATAGTTTTGTTCGATCAATATAAGGACAATCTAGATTGCAACACCTCAAGTAGCCCACACACCTATTTACTCGAACCATTCCATTGAAAGAGTCTTGCGAGCTTGTAGAGTATAGCGTCCAAGCATGACCATCAGACTTTTGATCCATCCCAAACATTGTAGAACCCAGAGGAGATGCTCAAACACAATGTAGCCATTATAGTGTTGGGGCAACTCTGAAATCTGCTCTATAATGATGGCACTCAAGAAAGCAACATGTAATTCATATCAAGTGGGAGATTTTCAAGCAAGCTGATCACACTCACACTGTCCCTCAATTTGGCAAAAGGTTAAGCCTCTTGTGTCGTTACTATAGTGAACACACCACCATAATTTGGCTCCACCTTGAATCTAAATTCTCTGGCTTCCAGCTCAAGTGGTCGATGAATGATCCCTATATCTTGAAGTCTTGTCTCCTCTTGGAGGATAATGTCGCTACTTTGCAAACCAAAGAAATTAGTGAGTTGTAGTAGTGAAACCTCAAAAACAGTAGTGTCGTATCTGATTTACAAAGTCCGAGAACCATGGTTGATAACAAGGAAGGACGGCATTGTGAGTTGAGAAATGAGAAATCTAAAAAGATGAGAAATGGTAGGGAGACATAGAAGAGCAATGCCCTTTTCCAGAAGAGCATAAGAAGTGGAGAAACTGGAAGAGAGCGACAACGGATGCTAGTGAAGAGATTTGCAAATATGCTTTAAAGAAGTGGTGGACACCTATGCATGTAAAAGATGGTAAGTTGTCTGCCCTTGACACATGGTTGGCATAGTGGGATATACAGGTTTCCCAATGGGGCGGATCATTCATGCAACAACATAAGGACACAGATTTGTTCCTTCTATGAATTTATCATAGACAAAGCATGCAAGTACGAGGGTTGCTCATGGATATGCTAAACACATAAGCTTATATGAGGCCACTTCTTCAGACCTAGCAATGTTTGTGCTTTAAAGTGCACACTACAATACTTACATGTCTGGCAAACATTTGGGAACAGGACCTATCCTTGACAAACTAAGGGAGAGGATTATGACAAGAGATTCAAGCAATGTGTCAAGACAAAGAGACTAGTTTATGTTTCCCACAGTATTATAGACTCGCTGGGCTTCAGACACCTGAAATGCAAAGGCCATCATCAATGGAGAAAACCAAAATTAGAAGAATATGAGGCTTTGCAATTCTTGTTGCAGTGATGGAGCATGACAGTCATAGCTCGGAGTACATTTATGTTACAGGTAGGCGACCAGTTTTGGTGGGAGGAGACCTACCTCTTCAAATATACATGAAGAGGAGATTTTATGCAAGAAGAGTGTTGTTCATGACACGAATTAGGCCATCAAAAGAACAAAGCCATGTAGTGTGGCAACGCTCGCTGAAGCTGCGCCCCGTCTCCTGCCTGCCCGACCTGCACACCAGCTCCCCCCCGCCATTGCGCTTGCTCTTGCCCCCCCCGCCTGCTATTCCTGCGCCCCCCTCCCTCGTTGCTCTGCCCGCCACCCTTCGCCTGCTTGCTGCTACGCCCCCCCTCCCTCGCTGCTACTGCGCTCCCTCCTGCCCCCTCGCCCCCTCCCTCCTCGCCTCCTCGCCTTCTCGCCCCATCCCCTTCTTCGCCCATCTCACCTCTGCATCGCCCCCTTCCGCCAGCATTTTCCTCCCCGCCCCTCATTCGCGCAGCTGCCACTCCCCCAGGCTTTTCCTTAGCCGTTTTTACCCCCCCTCCCTTTTCGTGCTGACCTCCGCCCCCTGGGGGTTTTGTTTCTTTTTTTCCTCCGGTCTTCCACCTTTCTGTGTGCAGCTCGTTTCTTGCAAGATTTCCGCTTTCGCCTCGCCTACGCCTGAGCTTCAGACTCTGATGGAGACTCCTCCCGCCTCGCCTGAGAGGGACTCATCCGCAGCCCCATCGCCCGCCCCCATCAGGCTTTCTCTTTCGCCGGAAGAGGAAGCGAGCCTCACCGCAGAGGTGGAACGCCTTCAGGCCCATTCCACCATCTGTCGTATAGTCGGCACACTCGCCCCAGCAGAGGAGAGATCCGGGATCTTCTCCAGGCCCGCCTGCGTGCGGATGTGGGCAAGATCCTGCACGTACAGCTTCTGGGCCGAGGACATTATCAGATCGAGTTCGAGACTGCCCAGAGTGTAGCCAAGGTCCTTGCCATGAGTCCCCTTGACATCAAGGGTGCTCGGGCTTTCTTCAGACCTTGGCAGCATGGCTTTGATCCAGCAGCAGCTGAGCAAGGAGAGCGCCTTTTTCATGTTACAGTTTGCTTCCCTGGACTCCGTCGGGAGTATCTTCCGCTTCTCTCTCGGTTAGGAGCATTAGTGGGCTCGGTACTCGAGACTGGCCCCACAGCAGCTTCAATGGTGGCCAGAGCAGCTGGGCTACCCTCCGTCAGAGTTTTGATGTCTGACATCTCCTCCCTTCCTAAGGTCATTCAGCTACCTAGGATAGGGGGGGATGGATTGATCAGAGAGTGGAGTTCTCAGGGCTCCCGAACCAGTGCTTCATATGCAGGCAGGTCGGCCATCTGGCCAAGGCCTGCCCTCGCAGGAGACCTCGACCCGCACCATAGCAACAGGCCCCTGATGGCCCGCCCACAGATGCGGCACGGCAGGCTGCCTCCGGGACACCTGCTCAGGCCACAGAGACCTCGGAGTGGCAGCCTGGACAGGGGCGCCGCCAAGGGAGACAGTCACAGCAGCACGCACAGAGACCGCTGCAGCAGCAGCCACAGGCTCAGCCTCACTGGGTTCCCATGAGGAACAGCTTTGCTCCCCTCCAGGAGGAGCCCCCTGCAGCCGACTGAGGACCAGGAGATGCCAGCACCCCCTCCTTCACCCCCCCACCCCCCTCCTTCGCTTCCGCCCGCCCCCGCTCCGGTCTCGACAGCGGCTCCCTCTCCGCCCCCCTCACCCCCCCCTCCTCCCCCCCACCCGCCTCGCCTTCCCGGGAGACCCTGGCAGCCCCTTGGCGCTCGCCCGCAGTCCGCCCGCAGTCCGAAGGACGCTGAGCACCGATCTCGCTCGAGCACCACAGAGGAGACCTGCCATGCCGATCCGGGCTTCACGGATATCATCTATCCGCAGTCGGCTAAGTCGCCTCAGTGTTAGACAGCGATCGGAGGCTTTTGGTTACGCCTTCACTCGGCTTTTTGGAGCAGAGGGCCCCCATGAGCCAGCACCCATCCGCGTTCATGTAGTGATACCTCCGGCCTGCGGGGAGGAGGCACTTGATTCAGCAGTGGCCTTCTCGTTCCCTCTCTATGGCCCTTGCGACTGGGAGTGGACTCTAGAGCTCGTTATTAGCACTTTGAAGACCAGACAGTTGAGTTTTCACTTCATGTGAGCGACCTGGAGGTGACAGATATGATAGGCCGGCTCTGGGAGTTGGCTCATTTTTTCTTGGATCCCGGGAGTGTGGATGCCTCACGGATTCGTCATTTGGTCGTGCGTATAGTGGCAGACTTAGCACGCGACCTTGGATATGTATGTATACACGAGGTTGCTCTGTCAGAGCGGGAGGGAGTCGCCATGGGCCACAGCCACCCACTGGCGCCTGATCCGGGATTCTTGTAGTACACCGGGTGGGCAGATTCACAGCCGCTCGGATGGGGACTACTCTCCATCCAAGCCGCTTGCGAAGACCCACCGCACGGCTGAGACAGCATCTACCTCAGCAGGTCATCCATGAGGATCATCTCATGGAATGTACAGGGCCTGGGCGGAGCACATTTTATACGCTATCGAGGTTGCTTGAGGCAGGAGCTTCAGAGATGCCTGGTTGGTGGCAGCATTGATATTTTGATGATGCAGGAGCACCACTTGGGTGAGAGCAAGATCCGGAGATATGGTTCGGTGATGCCTGGTAGATGGGATACCTTTTGGTCTGCAGGGTTTGGTCCTTTGGGGAGGGTATTTTTACGTGGGGTGCCGCTGCTTGGTCGACTTCGTCAGGGCCTGCTATGGGCTATGAGATGGAGCAGGGAAATCAGGCCATCAGATTTATTAGGGGCACCGGATTTCTCGTCCACCAGCAGCTAGACACAGGAGCGGGATTTATGATGGGAGTCCTCAGCAGCCTCACCATCTGGTTCACCTGGAGGGCCCGGTGCTTTACGACCTTTGAGGGGAGATTGGAGCCACCAGCAGAGACTGTACGTGGGATTTGGCAGAAGGTTATCCACACCCTGTGAGGACAGTACGACCGCATCCGGGAGACTCGGATGAAGCGATCTTGCAGTGCCAGGCCTTTCACACCACTTGGTGTTGTGGCCCCTTCTACACCTTACACACAAGATCCCCCCGTTGGCACTACAGGCCACCTGTTTGGCTCTTCCCCCCCCTATTGTATGATTTAGCCTCTCAGTCCCTTGTACTGATGCTTGTATTTTGCAGCACCTAGGGAGAGTCTCCCGGGCTGCCATGCTGTATTCACTGCTCTGCTTCTCTTATGAGCAGGAGAGATCTTTTGTAGCCCTACGGGCATTTTTTCTATAACTAATAAAAGGATCTTTTCTCGAAAAAAAAAGCCACGTAGTGTGGTGACGTGCTTTGGGTTCATTACTGCCACAAAGGCTAGATGTGGAGCACTCATGATATTGAGACTTGTAATCATAGAGAGGCTTGAGAGCTTGCTTGATTTCATTCCTTGAAAATGACCCCTTTTATATGAGGAGAGACTTGTGCCCTCTTTGCCTGCCTCCTCATACAGAAATACCTTGGAAACCCTCCGCTGGGTGCGAATTGGGAGCTTCCACTCACATGAAGCACATTCTCAAGGAGTCCATGCATCGCATGGAGAAGTGCCGGAATTTTCCCATGGCTTCTCCCATTTGGCCCATGAGCTCATCACATAGATGACAGACTGTATGTATCAGCAAAAGGAGATGGCAATGGCAGCACAACAACAAATGTTGCTTGCAAAGACACAGGAACAACAAAGCCAAGAGTCTCTCTATACTGCCAACATCAACAATATCACCCTCCAACAGGCCCTAGATGACAAAGAGTGGGTATTGGAAAGCACCCTATTGTCCCTTTTAGAGCTTCAAAGCTAGCTACAGGCAACATAGGAAGTAAAGCAGTGGGCCCTCAATGAACTCTCCCTCACTCGGACCGCAACATAAGCTCTCTACCAAAGGGAAACGTAGGCCAAAGAAAGCCTCAACAAAATGAACGTCGACTTCTAGCAATACCAAGAGGTCGCAAAGGAGGCTCTCCATTAGAAAACAACGTAGCTGGAAGCCACGGAAGCTCACCCCCATGCACCACCCCATCTGGCCCTGTCCCCAGCACAATCGAAAAAAAGGTTGACACGCACTAACATACACGACCATGGTGCTCCCACTTCTCGCCATTTCTCCCTAGAGCCCCTCCCAACTCCTTAGCCTCCATATCAGAACCATTCACCTCAACCTATTACAACATGATATATTCCTCAACGAACCACTCACCCAAGCCACCTATTCCTATATCCTAACCAAACTTCTGCTCCACAACATACCCTTCTAGCCACATTCTTCTTTCAGGGATAGATTTCATTCACCCACCCCACAATCTTGTTCAATTTCTTTATCTATCCCCTCCCCTAACTTGATCAACAAGTCCCATCTCCTCTGTTCCAAGCAGCCAAATGACAAAACCAAACACAAACCTCGCTTTCCCGGATGGGCTATGCCCTTAGCCCTACCTCCCCAACAAACAACCAATGCCCTCCAATACCTCCACCGCACACCGGCTGGGAGATACAGTATTCTACCTATGAGACAACGAGTTGCCACCGTACTCCATCGAGGGCCTCCTCATACGTTACTAGTGCTGCCATATACAAATGGAGGTCATGGAGGCCATAGGCATCATGTAGTTTGACAACTTGCATGTGACATTCCCACTAGAGTTTACCCCCGAAGAAACCATTAACAAACGAAAGTATTTTTCCACTTCCAGGTTCATGATGACCACACCTCCTTCAATGAAGACAACAACGATAGTAGTAGTAGGCAAAGGAGCCCCGGCCACCCACCCCCTCAGAAACCACCCCCTCCATCAACCTCCTCCTCCTAGCTCCTCTCACCCCAACATAAGCACCCAAACACCCCCACCCCCACCCGGTACCACCACACTCCTACTCTTGCCCTCATAATCCTCTACACCTCCTCATCTCTCCACTCTGCCTCCATCACCCACTCCTCCCTCTCCTTCCACTTTAACTCTCCACATAGGCCTACATAAATCCCTAACACATTTACCCTCAACATCGGTAAAGCCTCCCCCATTACTTGTACTAGCAAGCCTCCCCCATTACTTACTAGCAAGCCTTGCCACCATCACCTCCACATCAGCCACCCCTCCACCTTCGTCATAACCGTTATTTAATAATTGTTTATTCTTGTAGCAACTATATATATATATATATATATATATATCAATTCATGTTGCCTTCTCATTTTCCTCTCTAATTTCTAATGAGGTATTCTCAATATAGAACATCATTGCAATCGAATCAATGTAAGGTGTGACCTTCTTACTCTTGACTCAACCTAATGATTGCCAAGTTTCATATTTATTATTCAAGTTTATTTTTAACTTCAAGTGCAAATTAATATTTCCATCATCATATCATTTAACTTTAAGGTAATTATATGGATTTAGACTTGTTTATTTAAACTATTTTAAAACCTATTAGTCTTTTTTGAATTTAAAGGTTGTGAAGTTACATATTCAATTGATTATCTTTACAATAAATTTTATTTAAGACTTTTTGTAAATTTCAATTAGAGTTCTTATGCATCAAAAGTAGAACTTCTTGGAGGAACTAGCCCTTCCATCTTGAACTATGCTTTATGAATTTTTCACTAGATATTAGTCTTGTGGTATGGGACACGAGATTAATCTTGTGTGATGTATGTGAATGCATACTTATATAAATATCTAAATTTGTGTGGTATAATTTCTAGTGGTATGGGACACTAGAATTTATTACGCATAGAAGTCCTTGAAACAATGTCTCTTTTACATGTTTGTGATGAATACTTGGTGATATTTATATGTAATGGATAACTTATCACAATTAAGTGTTGAGAGGGATTCTATATGTGACGGATATTCTATCCTAACTCTTGGCTATCTTGGGTGATTAAAGAATTAATTGTAAGAGTAAATGTGATAAATTCTTGAGAGGGTGACCTAAGTGTGGTATACGAATTAAGAGCAACTCTGATTGGTGACATGTGTGAGACATGTGATGCGAGTTTGATTAACTCTAAGACATATGTGATGCGAGTAAAGGTTGTGTGAGTTTCATTGTGAGTGAATCCAATCAACTTAAAAGACATGTGCAATGCATGTAAAGACATTGTGAGTGAATCCAATGTAGAAATGATTAATGTGTTTGATCACCCGTGTGTGTTGATATTTATAAACAAGGATGATTGTCTTCTCAACTGGGAGGACTATCACAAGAGTAAGATTTTTTAAATATTTTATTATCAAATTTTTGGAAAAGAAAAGATTATGGAGCAAGTAGTACCTAAAATAGCCATGTAACCTATTTTTGAAGTAATAAAATCTATAAATACTCAAGCGAGAATGCTTTCGTCGGCACACACTTGGGGGGGAGGTACTTGGGACCCAATCTAGTGTCTCTCTCCCCTTGTTTGTATTTTTTGTTTGGCACGCTTCCCGACGTCTGCAGTTTTCTATTTCATTTGGTGCATCTATTTTTTCTCTTTCATGTAGAAATTGTATTAGTAGGAGCATTTGTTAATCCCAAAATGGATAGTCCATGTTCATTTATGCAATCTTGTTTATCACCGTGCATGCCTTTATAATAGATAAGCAATCTTTGTGGGTTTCCTACAAGCACTAGATTTTTTGTAGTAGTTGAGGGAAGGAGGTGTGAGGCACCCTCACCTTCCAATAGATGTGCTGGGCTTGGGTAGGGTCCTTCTAGGAATTTACCATCACTTGAAAGGACAATTAAGCACTCAAACATGGGCATGAAGTTAGGATTGCCTAACTGGGTAGCATGTTTGTATGGGTGACAATATCAAGTTTGATTCTCCTCTAGCTTTTACTTGCACACCCGGCTATCATGAAGTGTGTTAATGTATGGTACCAAGATGTTTAGTGTGATAAGCTCTATTTTTAGATTGGAGAAGCTACGAATTGATTATGCTTTTTATTAGTAGCAGCGACATAAATAAAATCAAGGCCATCTTATAAATTGCACACTTTAATGCATGGCTCAAAGGTTTGCATGCAATTTCACAAATACATCAAGAGCATCGTACACCTCTAGCGACATGGTGGAGAAAATCTTATGCAATCCAAGAGGCTATGAAGATGAGGGATACTACTTCATGGCCCTTCCATGCAACTTGCAATGAGAATTTCTTTTCTTATATAGAAAACCTCTATATCATGGGTACTAAGTAGTATTTTGAGAATGCCTTATTTGTGAATTTTAAGTATTTAAACTCGCCCTTTTTTTGAATAAACTTATAATTTAAAAAAACCCATTTAAAAAACCCCTTGTAAGTTTATTTCTATAGATTTATCATAACATTTTGAACAAAAATTCCTTCAAGTGCACATACATGATACATTACATATTTTTAAGAGGAACCCCCTCTTTATTTAGTGGAGAGTCAACACCAAACTTTGCTCAACTAAGCTTCCTGGAACTATAGGTACGTTTGTCAAGACATTTTAATGTGTGTTCTCCTTCCTGGCCCTTCCCCCCTGCAACAACAAAGATGGTGAAGTCCTTCTTGAAGATGTTTGTTTGATGCTCTACACATAAGCCATCCTGCAAGACAAATTTGTGAGCAAGTTGTGAAGTCTACATGGTGCAAATAATTGGGTTTTACATGGCATCATATATATATCTCCAACCTTAAATCTATTGGTTGGGTCAATGATGGTACCATCTAATGTAAGTGTTCACGGTGTCTACACGTGTGGCATCCAATGTCATTGATCAAGGAGCACAACTATCAAACAAGTTTCTCTCTCTCTTTGTACTTGTAGTTTTTACTTATGGGTTAGTGTAGATGAATGCATTGAGGGATGAGCTAATCTTACTTACTACACTAGTGAGCTGACCTTACCAAGACTACATGAACTACATGACATTCGATCGCATTATGTTGAACGTGAATATCTATGTTGGCATTATATCCTCTAATTCCTTTTATCTTTTAGCCCCTTCATAGTCCAAGTTGCCCCTTCCATAAGCAAGAGAACCCTTCCATAAGCAAGAGAATCAGGTCCCACTTTAGGAGACCATTTGTCCATATCCATTTGTGCTTGTACTAAAAGTAGAGATGCAAAGTCTGGTGTTAGAAATAAACTTTTTTTTCTAACGATTCAAAAGAAGGTTGACTTTAAAATGCGACGTATTACACCTACCAAGAAGCTTTAATTTGTGTGTTTTTTTGGCTTTTGCTCTTTTGCTTTTTCGTTCTTGTTTTTGAAGAAGCTTTTCTCGACAAGTACAAAAGCGGGCAACAGAGTCGCAATCGAAGTGACAAACAGTATGGGTGAGAGTGAAGCTGATAAGTTTGCAGACTTGATTATGCTCGCTACAATTTGTGAACAAGTCTACAACGAGGAGGCTGCCGCACGAGGTCGAGGCGCGGACAATATTCATCACTATCCTGGTAAAACTTTGGTGCCCTACTGCAGGAGAAAGCGATCAGGGCCAACACCTTCTGCAGCATGCAGTGGTCACCTTGATGAGCAATACGATCTGAGACACAATATAATCGCGGATGTCGATGAGAAGCATCTTCACGCAGGATTAGCTACCACCAATTATGGCCGTGCAGCAACTCCGGCATCCAATCATGTTCAGCACAAGGGGCTGCTTGATTTGGATTTGAACAAGATGCCCTTATTAAAGGACTGTGATGTTAAAGGATGCTGAGGTTGAGCCATCGCCCAGCCATCGCCCACTCGGATCAGAGCATCATTACCAAAGGTCAGGAGCTGCATGATGGCGCCCTACGTCGGCGTGGTGATGGCGCAAATCAGAAGTAAGCAATTGGTATCAGCCTGTGTTTACCGATTATGATCAGTCTGTGTTTATCAAAATTTGATATTGGCTTCTCATTCTCCATGGACATTAGAGGGACTTTCTGGGAGTAGTCGCTCAGGATAAACATGGGATCCTCCTCACGTTCTTGGACAAGGTCGATGATGGTGGTGATGGTGCCCTCCTCCAGATCGCCTTGGCTTACTGGCATTAAAGCAACGCCTGTGTGAGTGAAGCACCTACAGGAGAGGGAAAAACCTCCCTTGACGACCAAGGCTTCGCAATTTTCGAAAGGGCAGGATACACCGTGTATACGCTCTCTCTCTCTCTGGTATATGGTGTTCATCGAGGCGCAGCGTCTCCCACGCATTCGATGAGTGACGATGGTAGAAAGGGTTTGCAGGCTTCTAGACTTAGGGTTTCTTGGCAGCGAGCTTCAACGCAGGGTATAAAGGCTCGCTTATGTTGGAGGCGGTGCAGGGAGCATGGCAGGGCTTCGAAGATGCCGCTTGCAGGCGGAGTCCTTAAGCAGCCGATGCAAAGATTGGGTTCAGTTTTTACTTTCGATTTCGATTCTTCATAGCTACATATTTAACAGAAGGCGAGCTTGAAATTGAAGAAGAGGAAGCAGATGGGGGCGGAAGAAGAACAATAGTATCATCATCGATGTGGTTGCTCTCTATGGTCACTGAACACCATAACCGTGTAGTGGTGCCTCCTCTATAGAAGAGGCTTCTGCAAAATTTGTGCTAAACCGGGTCATACAACCAAGGATTGTTGTCACAATAATAAGAATAAAGGGAAATTCAGACCGAAAATTGGTCAAGCCCGTTGTGTGTCCAATTGAGATGTTTTCTACTACCACTCTGATGAGGGTGAAGATGGCGCCTTCAGAAGTCTCACATGCATCCTCAATTGAGGATGTTTATCTAGCCTTTATGACCATTGATAATCTTGCAGCCTCACCTCATAATACGTGGATAAGAGACTATTATCAGTCAGCTAATGGTGAATGCAACCATCGATGCTTCTATTGGCTACTCATATAAGTGAATACCTATGCTCACTAGAAATTCTTCTGCTCCCCGCTCAGGCACCATAGCCTTGCTAGCGCGTCCTTGCACTCGAAGCCTTTTACTTTATGAAAAACTTTAAACATAAAAGCTTACTCTTCAAGTATGTTGATAAAACTTTGAAAAGACAGCCCAAAAACTTTAACTTATTTATTATGTTTATGCTTAAGCCTAGATTACAATACAAATAGTTTTGCAAATAGCTTTTTTTTAAAAATCCTAAACTATGCTTTTTGCAATAAAGTACCTGAGCCAATAAATATTAACTCTAAACTTTTAGAGTTTGTTCTCATGTTCTCTTTTCTTAAATATTACTTGAGATTAGAGATTGTATTCTTTTAACCTAAGCTTTCAAACACTCTTATATTTGAACTTGTATATTTCAATATACACACATATCTTTACATTATCTTAAAGAATAGTTTCACAAAGATGTTACGTGGCATAAATTTAGAAGTTCAAGAAAAGAAAAAAAAGAATTCCCAGAAGTTGGAGAAATTTGGGATAGAATTTGAATTTTGAAAATTGAAGTCGTGAGCAACACGAGTTAGCCGACTAGTGTTTTTTGAAGAAGATTTTGAAACTTTTCTAGACAAGTACAAAAGTGGGCAACAATGTCGAAGTGGCAAATTACAGCATGGGTGAGAGTGAGACTAAGAAGTTTGCAGACTTGATTATGCTCGCTACTACGATTTGTGAACAAGTCTACAACGCCGCACGAGGTCGAGGCACGGACAATATTCATCACTATGCTGGTAAAACTTTGGTGCCCTACTGCTGGAGAGAAAGCGATCAAGGCCAACATCTTCTGCAACATGCAGTGCTCAACTTGATGAGCAATACGATATGAGACACAATATATCACGGATGTACATGAGAAGCAACTTCATGTAGGATTAGCTACTACCAACTATGGCCGTGCAGCAACTCCGGCAGCCAATTATGTTGTTCAGCACAAGGGGCTGCTTGATTTGGATAACAAGATGCCCTTTTTAAAGGACGATGATGTTACAGGATGCTGATGTTGAGTCATCGCCAAGAGAAAGAGACTAAGATCAGAGGCAGCATTACCCACGATAAGGAGCTACATGATGGTGCCCTACGTCAGCCTGGCGCATGATGGCGCAAATCAGAAGTAAGCAATTAGGATCAGCCTGTGTTAATTACCGATTATGATCAGCCTCTGTTAATTATCGATTATGATCAGTCTGTGTTTATCAAAATTTGATCTTGGCTTCTCATTACCCATGGACATTACGAGGAGTTTCTTGGAGTAGTACCTCATGACAAACATGGCCGAATCCTCCTAACGTTCTTGGAGACCTACATGTCTAAACCATGTGCACACTTGGCTATGTGCATCAAAGGATTCAACAAAGTAAAGAGCTTTCGAGGTGGCACACTTATCATGAAAGTGAAGTGTAGAAATTAGCCTTCAATTTTGCCATCAAGCCAACTTTGAGACATATATACAACTACTACAAGCATGTCCTATACTTATTGTGCCATTATCAAAGGAATGTTTAAGGAGAGTTTTATGACAAAAAAAATTCCAATGTTGTTGCATGATAAAAAGTTTTTATCCCTTTTTTATAAATCCTCTATTTGACATGATGCCATCAAGAACTTCTCACTCACATTGCCTCACCAACATCGCTTAATAACTCTTTCAAACAAGGATGGAAGCTAGACTAGGCCAAGGGGATTGTTACTCCTTTTTCGTACACTTTTTGTAATCCCTACCCTAGCTTAGAGGAACCAAATCGTATCTGGCCAGGGGACCACTTTTACATAATGAAAGTCGGGCATATAAGGCTTGTATATGTAAAGAGAACATGTTTTGGACACCCTATAAGTGTAGGCAGAGACGAGCAAAGCCCACATGTATATAAGCAAATTATGAGGCTGTGGAAGGTTACTTTTAATAGCACAATATTCTATTAAGCTCAAGCTTGGTGAAAATATGCAAGGGAGAGGAGAGCTTAAGCTCTTGCAAAGCATGCACACACTCACACAAACCCTAGAAGAGAACACACAAGGTGAGAGGCTAAAAATTCTTCTTCTTCTTCACACAACAAAAAGAGGTCTACAAAAGGAGATAAAGTGACTAACACACATACTAGAGTATAAACAAGCGGTCCATAATGTGCACGCTAAGTGGAATGGATAGGTGTAGACTAGTCAGTGTAGTCCCAACTGTAGAATCTGTGGCGAAGATATATCGGTGTCAGCTACCAAACCCGCCACCAGTGATGTAAATATCAAACGGTGATGTAGGCACCTTGTGAGTGTCAACTCATGTTGAGCTTGACATCTTAATACTCTCCCTCAAGCTCAACTACATGATCCTGTCTGCTGACAAAGGCCGAGTCAATGTTGCCTGCCAAGACTCTCTCCTTTGATGAAGTGGTAATGTACCTAAATGTGTTTCATCCGCGCATGGAAAACTGAATTCCTGGCCAACTGTATATTGCTAAGATTGTCACAATATATGATAACCTTTCTCTCCACATGCAACCCCAAATCAATAAGTATCTTGTGTAACCAAGCTACCTCACAAGCTGCCACCACAGCTCCTCTGTACTCGATAACTGTGGGCTGCTTCTTGCTCCTCCATGTCACAGCACCACTCCCCAATGAAAAAAACATAAATTCACTGGTGGATCTCCTGTCTAAGATGCTACCTGTTGCCCAATCTCCATATGTGTACCCATATAGCTCTAATGGTACACCTACTGCATAAAACAATGCATAATCAACAGTGGCCCTCAAACACCGAAGTATGCATTACACACTGTCAAGATGTGGTTTACGCGAAACCTACATAAATTGGCTCTCTAAGCCAACAATGTAACTCAAATCTAATCTATTGATAGATTAGATTCCCCACAATCTTCTTGTACATAGTGGGGTCCTCCAACACATTATTTGTATCCGCAGTAAGCTTGTCATTTTGATTTGATGGCACTAAGATTGGCTTACAATCAGCCATCTCCCATACTTAGACAATATGTCCAATACATACTGTCTTTGTGAGACAGCCAAATACCATCAAGTGTGCCAATGATCTCAATGTCCAAAAAGTAGCGCAAATCTCCCAAATCCTTTATGTCAAACCTCTTTTTGAGAAGGCTTTTCATATGCTCACTCTCTTCCAATTTGTCACCCCCAACATTAAGATCATCTACATAGATGGTGATGATCATAGTACCCTTATCACTCTTGCACACATACAAAGAGTGATCTGCATCTGCCATATGAAAAACAATAGTGAGACAAGATACTCACCAATCTTGTCATGCCATGCACGTGGAGCTTCCTTCAGCCCATACAAGGCTTACGAAGCTTACGTACATACTCTGGGTGACTTGTATCCTCAAAACCAGCTGGTTGATCCATATACACTTCTTCTTGCAAGTCACCATGCAAGAACTCATTTTTACATCCATGTGATGTAAAAACTAGTCTTTAGCTACTGCAGCCCACCACAATCACCACTCTCACAATTGCCATCTTTGTAACCGAGGCAAATGTCTCCTCATAATCAATCTCGTGTCTGCGCATATCCTTTGGCTACCAATCTAGCCTTGTACCTACTTATGCTACCAACATCCAATAGCTTTCTTGCCTTCAGGCAATGGCACTAAATCCCAAGTCTCATTTCCATACATGAATCCATCTCCTCATCCATAGCTTTCTCCCAATGCACATTTCCAATAGCCTCATCAAAACATGTGGTCTCTACAACCTACACAACTTTTTCTATATAAGCATAGTGATGTGCCATATAACCATCGTAAGTCAACCTCTGCATAGGGTCTTCGACTCTTCCATATCTTCGTAATTGTGTAATCATGGCTTCCAAAGACTTCTTTACACCAAGTGTTCTCATTGTTGCTGGAATCCCAAGCTCCTCATCAAGGCTCATCTCTTGAGCCAGTAGACTCTCCATCAACAAGAGAATTCCATGCAGTAACATCAGACATACCAAGGGGCTCAACCACTTTCTCTTTGCCTTTATGTGATATAACAACTACATTTTCAGGACTGGTATTATGGCGTAGCCTGCCACTCCATGGTTTATCAACAAAACCACTGCATGAGGACTCTCCTGGTCCACTCAATGACTGTGATTGCTGACTTGTATTCTATGCAACTAAATTTTCACTTACATCAGCCCCAACAGCATCTTTTTCAGCAACATATCAGCTACTCATCCCATCAAATACATCCCTGCTTACCCTCAATTCACGTGTAGCAGGATTATAACATCTATATCCCTTTTACTCAAGGGAATACCCAATAAACATGCATTTTTCTTCTTTTGGATCCAGCTTAGTACACAACTTATCTAGCACATGCACATATGCAATACATCCAAAAACTTTCAAGTAAGACGAATCAAGTTTCTTGCCAGTAAACTTCTCCTCTGGCATTACATCATGTATGGCTGCAAGTAGGAGTCCTGTTCATGATATAAACTATTGTAGACATAGCTTCAGTCCAATAGCTATGCAGCATATTCTTCTTTGCCATCAATGCTCATGCAATCTTAGCAATGCGCCTGTTTTTTTGCTCAGCAACTCAATTTTTCTACGAAGTGTATCTACATGTAAACTATCTCAGAATGCCATTCTTTCGCCAAGAAATTAAAGAACTCTTTGGAAAAGTACTCTCCCCCTCCATCTGACCTTAGGCACTTCACATGCCTCCCTGTCTGCTTTTCAG
The DNA here is from genome assembly GCF_041138505.1 of Cibotium barometz. Taxonomy (NCBI): domain Eukaryota; kingdom Viridiplantae; phylum Streptophyta; class Polypodiopsida; order Cyatheales; family Cibotiaceae; genus Cibotium; species Cibotium barometz. The sequence goes on from NC_141091.1 coordinate 9,270,133, forward strand.
TCATCATCACTTTGAAATTTTGAAAAAATGAGTGACAACTTCACTCTTCTCCTTCATGAAATACACCCACACTTTCCTCGTGTGATCGTTAATGAATGTTACATAATACTTGCAGCCACCCATGGACATAATTTTTGCAGGACCCCATACATCTGAATGAAAGTCTGAAGTTAACTATTTGAGCATAGGTGTAGACAGCTTCTTTATAAAGGTTACAACTTTTATTATGCTTTTTCATGCCACTTATTTCTCACTCTCATTTATATTGATAGAGAGCATCTTAACAAGTTCTTAATATAGTCCTTGTATAGTGTGAGAAATGGGAAATGCAAATCTAAATAAATTGGACTATAATCTTTTAGGGTATCGAAGATCACACCTTAAGGTTTTAACTTTGGACAGGATGGAAATGGAAAGATACTATAATGTGAGCAAGTAAAAATGCTATAATGTTCCAAATTCAAAAGAAAAAAGGTGAAAAGAAAAGAGATATGGAACCCAAGAGGAAAGAAGAAAGAGAAAGCATAAAGAGAAGACAAAGTTTAATAAAGTGTAGGCTTGTTGTACTCAAAGACTTATGCCATGAATAGATTCTCTTAATTGGCACATGTATTGTGGATCTATTGTTTGCTAAGCTAGTGCCTTATGACGGTAAGTATTCTGGAACTGGGGGCCTTTATCAAACCAGAAAAGCCTCCCAGCCAACTCATTCTACATGGTGCTTTTGTGGCGAAGACGTGAGCCATATTCTACTATCGCCATCTTAACTCTAGGTATTCTTTTGGCAAAAGTGGCTCTTTTTTTTACTTGATGTCAAGAGTTGCAAGAGTTTGCACTTTGTGGTGGGCTATGGCATAAGTAAAATTGTAGTATCGGGCGATCTCTCTTTTTTGAAGAAGGTTGACTTCTAAAATTCTAAGCTACTCCCCCTCCTCATTTGAACTTTCTTCTCTTGTGCTTCCTCATGTTCTAAGACTAAAGTGTGCCATGGGATTGTGGGCTCTGGCCATGGATCTTCCTCATGAAAAACTCTCATGAATTCTTTGAGTATCCTAAATTATACTTGTTCTAGGTAATGGAGAGGCTTATGGCGCTTTCTTTCTGGGAAATGGTATACATGGAAAATCGAAGTTTTGTGGTTACACAAGCTATTCCCTTTCCTTTGGTTTCTCTATGTGTTCTTCACGCTTTGGAAATTCCTATCTAGACATGTTAGTAACACTGGTGGCCTTGGCCTCTTTCTCTGGCTAATGTTCCTTGTCTTGCTAACCTTGGGAGTATTTTTCTATCTCTAGATCTGTTCTTTGATCTCATGATCCTTGACCATCCTTGTCTCTTTCCTCTTTGGACTCTTTGTTAGCTTGCTTCTCATCCTTTTTATACTTGACCTCTTCTTATTCACCTTTCTTAGATCTATCTAAATCCTTTCCAATGTCATGCAATGTCCAATTTATGAGAGAATTCTTTATAGAAAGGATTTATAGGGTGCCAAAATTTTACAAAAGGTATTGAGGCACTTTCCTATTATATCTCACATTCAACGTATGTTCCGGTGTCAATCCATTATTAAGTTCGTGACATGACATGTGAACCATTGCTCAACTGATGGTATGATGAGGATTCTTGCGCCAACTCTTCATCGTCATGGGCTCACAATATTGAGGAAGAATAGCCAAAGTTCAAAGATGAGCCCTGTAATTTAAGGCTTGGATTGGGTATGGATGGGGTGAACCCATTTGGATTGAGGACTACATCATGGTCCACATGGGCCATTGTTGTGAATTATAATATTCCTCCATATATGTCCATGAAGAAGGGTCATGTGATTCTTGCGCTTCTTGTGTCTTAGAAGCACAAGGTAAAGAATATGGATGTATACCTTGAGCCCTTGATTTATCACCTCAAGCAATTATGGAGAGGCATAAGGGTGAATTAAGTTTCTCGTTCAATTTCATGTGGCAATGCAATGGTCAAGAGTATCTTGATGTGGACTATGCATGATTTTTTAGGCTACACAAAGTGCTTAGGTACGTTGAGGGTACATTGTACTCATAAATTGATTCTTATCTAAGCATGCACAAATGATTGATTTATAACTCGAATGTATTGTAATGTCTATTAACTTTCAATTCTTACATGCCATTTTGGTAGGTCTCACAACTGCAGGATATAATGCATGTCTATTTTATGGTCCATCACTTGTATCCAAACAAGCACATGCACTAAAGAAAGTGGTGTATAATGAACATCATAGATTTCTTCCTCCAAACCACCCTAATTATGGTTCATCAGAGGTTTCTCTGATTTTGAGAGGTGCAAAGTGGGAAGCCATGTGTGGCATTCACCTCTTACAATGCCATTGGAGGGATGGTGAAGAGATAGAGAGTGGGAGGAGAGATGGAGGGTGACTCACATCACAATACTCACCCGTTGCCGTCGGTGGGCATAAAAAGGTACTCAATCTCCTATCATCTACCATATTGGATAGCGTTAAGAAAAAATCATTTTTTTGATCCAATGCACATTTTTAAGAATGTGGCATCAATGATTTGGGACCACCTAATTGGTATATATAAAAAAACCTAATGCAATAAGGGATGACCTAAAGAATATCAGACGCATGGAAAATGCACGGCCAAGGGTAGTCAATGACAAGGTGGTTTTACCAAAGGCACCACGGAGGTTGACAAGGCAAGAGGAAAACAATGTCAAGAATCAAATTTCATCTTTTTGTATACCGACCGGTGTAATGCACTCATTAAAGGGTGCATTTACAATAACAAAGAAGATGGATGAGCATCAACTGTATGGTCTCAAATCACATGATTGGCACAAGATGATGCAGGTACATAAGTATATCTATTTTTAGGCACTCCTTGGTGTATGTTATGTGGAATCCATATTGATCTTTTATTGTTTTCAAAAATTCATTTTACTAGTTCATAATTCCAATAGCAATTGGTGGGTGCGAAGAAGAGAAATCTTGAAATTCCATCTATAAATTAGGTGGACTGTCAAGGTGAGTTCCAATCAAAACTATAGATTTGTGCTTTTGGTATAGCATATATCTTTGAAATTATCCTTTTTTCTTTAATTTATCATTTCTTCCTTTGTTGAATAGGTGGATAGTGCCAAAGGAGATTTATCCAGATTGCATTGAGAAGGCTCAATTTGAGTCAATTGAGGCAATGTGTATGATTAAAGAAAGCTTTCCAAGAATGCTCACAACTCAATTGCACCTTCCGATAAATTTGAGAGGGATGAGGTGGCTATATGTGGCATTGTTCATTAGCTGTCGAGTGGATGTTCTTTCTTGAATGATTCATGAAAACATTAAAGGGATTTGTGAGGAAAAGGGCTATTCCAGAAGGAAGCATGTTAGACAGATGGTTGGTGCAAGAATCCCTCATATACATCTCAGAATATTTGAAACAAATTGATCCATCTATTCCTAGATTCATGCATAATGATGAGGATGAATGAATGGTGTCCATGTGCCACATGGAAAAGGATGCATTTGAAAGATGGATGATTCCATGCACAAAAACTCATTACTTTTTGTCTTCTTAACACTTATGTGATGGAAAAGTGGATTGAGAAATATGAAGATACAAGAAAGAAAACGACAGAGAGGAGCATTTAAGACATCAACACAAAGGCACATGGCATACCCACCCACCCTAAAGGTTCTTTCAAAATATTGCAATATTTAATGGCTTAGAGATGCCCTAGAGCAAGCCAAAAGAATAGGAAAGTAGATTACAAGAGAAGAATGAGAGTATGCAAGGGGATGCGACTACCATGTAAGTAAAGATGTTTTAATATTTAACTAACATATATTGTATTTTCCTAAGATATATAATGTTGAATACTAAATTGCTTACATATAAGCTATATTAAAGATTTTTTATTAGGTTGAAATATAAAGTGCATAATGCAATGTGATCAGAAGGTCAACATTGTCATACTCAACGTGTGGAATCAAAGAGAATCACATATGATTGCTATGTAATGGCAAGTTTTGACCAAGATAGTCGAGCTAGTAGAAGAGATAATAATATTATAGTAGAGAAACTTAAATATTATGGAACAATTCAAGATATCTTGGAGATTGGATTTAGATCTCTCAAAGTGTTCATCTTTAATGTTAAGTGTTTCAAAGTGGTATATAGAGGTACTCAAGCAACCGTCAAGAAGCATCCAAACAGATTTTTTGTAATTGACTCAGCTAAATTATGGCAAGATTCAAGAGACACATACGTTCTATCACAACATTGTGAATAGGTTTACACTTGATTTTCAATTTTGATGAATCTATAAATAAAAGGAAGAAATTGTATGTATTTTCTTATAAATAATTTGTGATTCTCATTTTTAGGTTGTGTTTCATCCGGACTAAAGAGATCCTAATTGGTGGTATTTAATACAAGTTGCTCCTCGATCTAAATGTATATTTCAAGATAAAGATGTTGAAGAAGAAATGCATGGTGGACAATCAATGTAAGATGCAAGTTACAAGCAATATGACCACCATGAGAACCTTGATGATAATATATCTACATCGTCTCAAAGGCATGCACACACTCTACATCCCTAAACACATTTGACCCCTTTTTCAACAGTTTTTTGATTTTTTTTCTTTCACATGATGATGAAGGGGTACTTTCTCCTCTTTGTTCTTCTTTGAGGAATAGTTTCTCTATTTTCTTGGATGAGCATTGATAACATTGCCAACTTTTCCACATCTTTGATGGTTGATAAATGAACTTGAGGGAAATAGTTTGTAAATTTTGAGGGTAATTATCACACTCATTATGCCAATGGGACAAAACATTTTATTATCTAGTTGCTTTTCTTGTAAATTAATGCAAGTATAATAATTTGTTGACATATTATTTGATACTATTCTAGCTTGGTGTGCTCAGTAAACTATCAATTCTCTTAAGATGAAAGAAAAACCTTCTTAGTTAATAGTCACAATTCAATGCATGCTTGCTGCTTTAATAGAAATGTCATAAATCTTGTACTCTATTTTAAACATGTAAATGAAAAAAGAAAAAGTATGTTAATACTAATTATTTCACATTTTTTCCTTTTCTCCTTATTAGAAGCTATCTTTAAATATATTTATGTTATATATATGTGTGTGTGTGTGTGTGTGTACTTTATTAATTTCATCTAACATTAAAAATATACCTTTATATTCAAAAAAAGCATTCATTCTTTTGGTTATTTCTTTCCCTTTGGTGTGTGTGTACTTTATTAATTTCATATAACATTAAAAACATACCTTTATATTCAAGGAAAGCATTAATTCTTTTGGTTATTTCTTTCCCTTTGGCATAACAACCCCCTCCAAATGTGGGTCTTCTTTGTTGCTCCACAATTATTGTATATATATGTATTTTATTAATTTCATATAATAACAAATCATATCCCTATTATTTATAAAATATATATAGTATCTTGATCACATTTTAAATAAGAAATCACTTAGACTTTATAGTAAAATAAAATCTTGCTATTGTATTATTTTAACACCTTATCATAGTATATATTGTATTCAAAAATATCCAAAATAAAATCGCACTATTGTATTGTTTTCATAATTTATCATATTTATCTCAGATAGTAAACAACTTTTGATCACGATTCCAAATAATTTTTCTAGCTTAGATAGCCAAGCATATCAATATTACAAACTGTATTTATGTGCACACACTAAAGTATTAGATGTGACAAAAATAGTTATTACATTAACATTTGCCATAAAAATTATCAATATTAAAACACTTGATGAGATAGAAAGAGATATACAAAGTATTTAAATGTGCAGTCTCTTCTCTCTCTCTCTCTTCCTCTCTCTCTCTCTCTCTCTCTCTCTCTCTCTCTCTCTCTCTCTTAGCTAACCAAGCATATCAACATAAAAAATCACTTTACCTATGCATCACATATTGACTGCAAACACACAAACACACAAATAGATAGAGACAAAAAGGGCAACAATAAAACTAACCTCAAGTTGAAGAGAGAATGGTATTCAAAACCACCAACTTTGATGAGAGAGAGAGAGAGAGAGAGAACTATAACTTCAATTGGTCTAAGGGTTATATATGTCATTTAAATATTATTTTAGTACATATTTTAAAAATTTAACAAGAAGCTCATACACATCTCGAAAAGTTAATTTTAATCTCTTTTCAAATATTAAACAATTCTCCAACACATGTAAATTGATTTTTTCTAAATATATAAAAGTGAACTAATAAACATATAAATTATTAATTAATATATCTATTTTTTTCCAAGATATGCCTATTTTATGCAGAATCTCAAATAAATTGGGCATTTATATACTTATGTGTTTTTGTACAAACATATATTATATAAATTATGATACCAAAAACAAAGAATAAAAATGACATGTCTTCAAATTACGAAGATAAAATATTTTACTACCTATGCAATGTGTCTTTATTTTGGATACTTATGCAAGAGGGAAATTATTCACGTTTCATTTTTTGTAAATATAACTTAAATATTTCCAATTCCATGTAGTGCTATAATGTAAATTTACTGAGCTAATGTGCGGTTAATAATAAGAAGGTTTATAGAAATCCTAAACAAGATATGATTAGGAAATAGGATACCTCACACATAGTGTAGATTAATCCAAAATATGCTTATACATAGACAATAACCATATACATAAGAGTCATAGTAGAACTGTTTGATTCATTACATTAGATTATTAGTTATTTTATACATTTAAGGGCACCCATTAGGGTGTAAACTATTCAAATGATTATGACATTTAACCATTAATAACATTAATTATTTTTTTAAGTTGTTTCTCTCTATGACTACATTTTGTTGGGGGATATAGGGAACAATATATTGGTGGTTTTAATGCCATGCGTCTGATAAAAATGAATAAATTCATTTCAAATGAATAAATACATTTGAAATGAATAAATTCATTTCAAATGTATTCATCAATGTTGGGTAGATTTGCTAGAACAACGTGCGAGTGTGGAAATGGGCATTGGGTAGATTTTCCATGAAGGCAACCCTCACAAATGTCAAAAGACAAGATCTTAAAGTGTAGACCATGAAATAGATTATGCTATTGCATCTTCTTGATTACATGGACATGAGAATAACGATGTCTATAATGCCATCTTAATGTTTCTAAATTGAGATGTTTCTTGGCTAATGGTTGACATGACTTGAGCAATAACCATGGTGACCCTAAGCAAATAAAGGTACCCATGTTATTTGCACGTAAAGTGACTTGTTGGTAGATTTACCTTAATTACAAATTAAGGTAAATTACAAATTAATTATGATGAAACTTTTTTAGGACCAATAATAATTATATATATTACTTCAAAACCAACTTTACAACCAAACCCAAGTGAAAAGAGCTCCTATCCACCAAAAATTACATGACCATATTCAAATATCTACATATCCATTTCCATCTATCATCGTCTAACACAAATGAAGATTGTTCCCAAGAGATCTTATAACCCAACTAATTACAAGCTTCCATCATAGCCTCAATTGTGTACCATCTAGGAGGTTGCTTCTCCAAGACTTCCCCTTTTCTTGTCTAAATTTTGTCTAAATTTTGATTGTAGGCCTTATACCCACACAATCCTTAATAAAGGCCACAAAAGTGTAACCTGCTTTTCTTTAAGGTACCACCTCCTTGTTTTAGGACCAAACTTCACCTGATTTGGTTTCAAGTCTAGAATAGAATATCCCTGTAAAATACCAAACACATGTTAGGATTCCCTAGTATGCATGAGAGTCCCCCAAGGAGGTAGAGAAATCAAGTAATGCCATTCTAGAGATCCTGAATTGATTGTACCATCTGATCTTTATCTATTTTGTTTACATAATATACATAGATACGCTGCTATAAACAATGTTATAAGTGCCACTGGGAAAATCAACTTTTGAAACCAGCACCATCGCCGCAATGCCTATCTTTCTCTCCCACAAAATTCCCTCCACTTCTTTTTTTGAGTGACTACACCGATCCCTCCCCTCCATCAATCTAGCTCTATCACATGCATTTGTACTCTTTATATTCTTCTTCCCCTTCCCCTTCCCCTTCCTTGTCATCTTACTCTTTCTCTTCATCACACATTGGCTATGGTGTGAGCTATTGAAGGTATTGTAAGTATTCTTCTCTTGTGTTTAACCCTAATGCATTTGTTCTTCCTTCTTCTTCCTCTTCTTCTTCCTCTTTCCCTTCCCCATTCATCCCCTTTCTCTTCCTCTTTCCTTTCCTATTCATCACTCTATAACACAAGTGATGGTGTGACCTAATGATTAGGGTTTTCTTCTATTATACTAAACCTAATGATTATTAGGAAACATAATGAGATTAGGGTTAAAGTTTAAAGTACTAACCTTTCTTTTGCTTCTTCTCCTTCTTCTTTTTGTGAGCATAAGGAGTGTGTATTGGTCTTTCTATGTTTGGGGTTTTTGGTAGGTAGAGTTCATTAAATGTGTTCCTAATCACTCTTTTTCCATTTTTATGTTTTGTAGGTCTTGCACTAATCCTCTCCTTTGGCTAGACAATATAGAGGTAAGCTCTCTTTTTGTCACTATTCTTTAGGGTTTTGTATTACTTATGGAAGATTTTAGGGCTTTGTACTACTTATGCATTAATACTTAATCTTATGTTTAATCTACTAATTACTTTGTTAATCTTTTGTTATGTAGCTCTTTCACCAATCCTCTCCTTCAACTTCACAAAAAAGAGGTAAGGCCTCTAATCATTTATGCTTTTTTCTATGTATTATTGCACCCTTGGGTGCCAGGTTTAGGTTTACTTTAGTCTTCTTGCACAAATGCATTAAGCTCTATGCATAGAGCTCTATGCATCCATTAAGCTCTATGCATTGAGCTTTAGAGCATAGATCTTAATACAAGCTTAATGCATGCATTAAGTTCATTAAGCTCTATGCATTGAGCTTAATGCATGCATTAAGCTCTATGAATTTAGCTTAAAGCATGCATTAAGCTCTATGCACATAAAGCTAATGCAAGAAGTCTAAAGGCACCCTAAACTTGGCACCCTTAATGCATGTATCAAGATCTATGGCATGCATTAAGCTCTATGCATAGAGCTTAATGCATTAAGCATGCATAGAGCTCTTTGCATTCAGCTCCATGCATTAAGCTTAATCTATAAATTAGGATTAGTTAATGAATTAAGCTTAATGCATGGTTGCATAGATGTTGTCATATACTGATCGGCCCTTTCTAAAACCATATTTCCTTTTAGATATAATTTCTTGTAGAACCTGAGTAATCCTTAGGGCAATGATCTTGGCAAGAATTTTATATATGACAGTTAACAAGGTGATGAGTTTCCAATGACTGAATCTATTACAGGCTACTTGTTTAGGGATGAGTTTCACTAACCCTTCTTTGATGTCTTTATCCTCCAGGGTACTAGAATTAAAGGCCTCACTATAGACTTTCCATACCATGTTCATCAAATATGTCTAGAAGGTAATGAAAAATTCAACAGACAGACCATCCCATCCTGGAGACTTCTCTCTTTCCAATTTCAAAAGAGCCACCCAACATTCATCAACATCCACCTTTCTCTCAAGCCATTTGGCCTTATCAGAGTCCATAATTCGGTTAACCAGGCCTAGTAATTTATTCTCAGCTACCCCCCCTCCCCTCCCCTCCAAGTGTGTGCCAAAAGCATTCTCGCTTCAGTATTTATAGATTTTATTACTTCAAAAATAGTTTACATGGATATTTTAGCTATTGCTTGCTTTTCTTTTCCAAAAATTTGATAATAAAATATCCAAAAAATCTCACTCTTGTGATAGGCCTCTTGGTTGAGGAGACAACCGTCCTCAGTTGTTGTAAATATCAACACACATGGGTGATTAAACACATTAATCATTCCTACATTGGATTCACTCACAATGTCTTTACACGCATCACACATGTCTTAGAGTTGATTGGATTCACTCACAAATGAAACTCACACAACCTTTACATGCATCACAGGTGTCTTAGAGTTGATCAAACTCAGACCACATGTCTCACACATGCCACAACTGGTTGGATTCACTCACAACCAACTTGGGTCACGCTCTAAAGAATTAATTAGATTTTCTCTTAATTCTTAAATCACACTTGAGAGTCACCCTCTCAAGAATTAATCAGATTTACTCCTACAATTAATTCTTTAATCATACTTGGGTCACCCAAGATAGCCAAGAGTCATGATAGAATATCCGTCACATATAGAATCCCTCTCAACACTTGATTGCGATAAGTTATCCATCTCATATAAATATCACCAAGTATTCATCACAGACATGTAAAAGAGACATTGTATCAACAAGGACTTCTATGCGTAATAAATTCTAGTGTCCCATACCACACCAGAAATTATACCACACAAATTTAGATATAAGTATGCATCCAAATACATCACACATGATTAATCTCGTGTCCCATACCATAAGACTAGTATATGGTGAAAAGCTCATAAAGTATAGTTCAAGATGGAAGGGCCAGTTCTTCCAAGAAGTTCTACTTTTGATTCATAAGAACTCTCCTTGAAATTTACAAAAAGTCTTAAGTAAAATTTATTGTAAAGATAATCAATTGAATATGTTACCACAAACTTTAAATTCAAACAAGACTAATAGGTTTTAAAACAATTTAAATAAACTAGTCTAAATCTTTATAGTTAGCTTAATGTCAAATGAGATGATGATGATTAATTTACACTTGAAGTTAAAAATAAACTTGAATAAGAAATATGAAACTTGGTAATCATAAGGTTGAGTCAAGAGTAAGAAGGTCGCACCTTACATTGATTCGATTTGCAATGATGTTCTATATCGAGAATACCTCATTAGAAATTAGAGAGAAAAATGAGAAGACAATGTGAATTGATATATATATAAAAGAAAAGTTGCTACAAAAATAAACAAATATTAAATAAAACTTAATGATGTAGAATAGAATGCAAAAGTAAGAGTGTCTTACCTTGATGTATTCTTGGCTACAAAAATGAAAAAAATTAAGAAAAATAGAGCATTTTAAAATAATTCATAAATAACTGAAAATAAAATCATTCGATGAAGATGAGGACTTATCGTGCATAAGTAGAACTGATAATTGTCGAAATCTCAATGCGGCTCCATGATAGGAATCATCGAAGTAACCTAAATAAAGAGTCCTTGCAAAGCTGAGAAAATGTCTAGAACCATTAAGTCCAAACAATGAAAAAATAACAATAATTGCTTTTTTTTAATTTCTTAATTTCTTTCTTTCTCTTCTTACTTTCTTCTTCTTCTCCTTCTCTCTTTTATTCTTCTTCTTCTCCCTCTTCTTTCTCTTATTCTCTCTCATCTTCTTCTTTTTCCTTCTCTCTCCTCCTCTTCTTATTCTTCTTATTATTATTATTAATTTCATCCTTCTCTCTCTTCTCCTTCTTCTTCTCCTTACCAAAACATACTACCTTGCACACAAGAGAGGCAGAGAAAAGAGAATGAAACCATGCAAGCATCGATTCACAGATTTGCATTTAGCCAACCCTAATGAAGGTTAACTCCCTGATGTGAGCCCGCGAGGGGCTCACTCCACCACCACTTGTTTCACTCAAGTAGAGATGCACAAGCTACGTAAGGAGCAATAAAGAAGGGAGCTATGGTAAGCTCTACCTCCACTCAATGCCAAGGGCATGCAAGAGGGATCTTCAATGAGAGAGAAGAGAAGGGGGAAGAGAAGAGAAGACTAGCCTAACACCACCCACTGTATGCATTCACAACAATCAAGCAAGCAAGCATTCCAAAACACAAGCTTACACCCATATCCACAAAGAGAGTGTGTGAGAGAGAGAAGGCAAGACTCCAATGTGATAAATGGGATTTTCCCTTTTCATATTCCACAAAATCACTTATTTACATGAGCTCACTTTTGACAATGGCCGGCCATGCCCATTTACAATTGGGGGCCCAAATTTGGCTTTCTAGCTCTATGTACACCTAGCTCACTATGATTGGTGTTACACAAGTCATAAGCTTGTCATCCCCTATATCTTTTTATCAAAAAGTGCTCAATGCAGTTACAAAATGGTAGATTACAAGAAGCGTAACCATGCTTGAAAAATGATGTTAACCAGAGTGGTTAACATACCTCCCTCCTTGATTTAGGTCCGTTGATCTCGACCTTCCGATAGTATCTTGACCCTTGGGAGGATGATCGGTCTTCTTGGTGGTAGAATACCGTTTTATAGAGATCAAGCTCTCGTGTCAGCACATTTCCACTAGAAAAATCCAACCACCAAGGGCAATTGGCCAACTCCCACTAGGAGTGGCCATGCATGGAGACTGGATACATGGAAAGTTGCAGGGGTTTGCAATCTCTATCCACCCCTTGTAATGTCAAGCAAGGTCATCAATCTTGCCTTCACTCTTCAAGTACGTGAGATATCTAGGTCATTCCAACCGAAAAAAACTATTGAATTTATGCATAACACAATGATAATGAAACTTAAATGGACATCAGCAAAAAAATGAATGAAGTGCTTACCTAAAGACAACCCTATGTGCTGCCTGATCGAGCTCTGTCTTCTTGGTAGCTAAATTCTTAGCCTTTGCCGCAACACCTCTCAGTTCTATACTCTCTCTTATCTTCAGAGAGGTGAACATATACTTTCTTCCCTCCAACTTGATGTCTTCATAATACTCAGTGAGAGTGTAATCAGGAGGTAGAGTAAACAACCGCCCTATATTTTCTGCAGTCTTAAGCTCCTCAGGCACTACAAGAGCATGATTTTCTATCTTTTCCAAAAAAATCTCTCTAGCCAGTTGTAATAAATAGATGCATCAAAAGATTGAATTCAACAAAAAATATTTTATCAATGCTAAACAAAGACGCCAAATACAAAGCTCACCCTCTATATAAGGAATATATGTTAAAGGCATGTACTACATATTCCTCATGATAGCACTAGCCTCTAACGAAGAGAGAGACTGAATTTTCTTCTCCACCTTAAGGGGAGAAAGTGCAATGCACTTAATTTTCTCTAGAGTGATGACCTTATCTACAGTCTCAAAATTCAAGGAAAATAATTTCGATTTCCAAACATCTCCAAGCTGTGGGTCAAGGCAATTTAAGACCTACACAACATTAACTCAATAGTAAGAAGACTCAAACTTCTCACACTCAACACCACTTATGAATGTCAAACATCGAGTGAAGATACTATACCCTGCCATGGTTAGTTAGCTTTGATTGCATCTATATGTTATAAAAATTATATTACAGTTATATCCCCAGTTAAATTTTATTTATTGTAAACATCTCTAAATATTGCCCTCTCTACTTTGTTTATGGTTGATGTTTTTTCCGTGTTATTTTTAATGTCAAGAACTTCAAGGATTAAAATTTTAGCAATTACTTTTCCTTCATTCAAACAACAATAGTCTCTTAAAGCTTGAAAAACCAAAACCACTTGAGTATCTATATCATTGTCAACATGTACAAATCAATTCATTATCCTCAAGTCATTTATGTTCCAAATATAGTTATTTCCCATTCATTAATGTAAAATCCAAAAGTCCACATGATTTTATTGAATACAAGGAAAGCCAGACATATTTAGAAGCAAGGGTTCTTAGATTGTTACCCAACATCAAAATAGCAAAATTGTAGCAAGGGTAGCATTGATGCTTTTATACATTCCCAAAATTACATTGAAGATTTATCAGAACATATATAAGCGTTTCTCAAATTCTTCTCCCAAAAAAAGCTAATGCATCCTCATACCTATTCCAAGTACATAAGGCTGGTCCAAAATGATCCTATGGAGTCTCAAAATTCAACCAAGTGACCAGCCAATACTTGGCTGGTTTCTATGAAAGGTTAATGTTTGGAACAATTCCACCTTTGTAAGAGTTGATTGGTGCATCAACTCGTGCACTTTATCACTCAATCCCAAAACACCGATGTAGATAAAGTAGATGTGTTTGCATGGAATATACATCCCTTTCATTGCATCTCATTGCATGAAGTTCTTGCAAAAGCAGCGTCGAAACTCTGATATTGTCACTGTGTATGTCAGATCCTTTGTAATAGAACTTTTTGTACGCATGTAGAAAAGATGCATTTCATTTGGACTTACTATCTACTCTTGCACTACTTTAGCATTCAAACATTGAGCCTTTTGAATCGTTTCTTGAAAATCTTTAATTATCTTGGATCTCCACTTCAGGATCTTATTATCCCTTTGACCAGCCTGAACATGACTAAATGCTGTTGCACTTTGTTGCATGTTTGGTCCTTGCACATGCAACCTCTCATCCTCCTCAATACAAAACCTGCATGCTGTAATTGCTCCTTTTCATATTTTTTTTAATGGAAGTCCCAATAGAAACCTTTCGAACCCTAGGGTAATGGCTAGGGCACACCAAGGATAGACTGGTTTTATTAACACTCCATGTATGGGCTACATAGGTGTTGCAAAACCACACAAACTACTCTTTAATACCATTAGGATGTTGTCTTTTCCCCTTGAAGTAAGGTGCACGGACACCCTCAGTTGCACTTCAATCTAATGTATTTATGAGTGCTCCACATCTAGCCTTTGTGGCAGTAATAATGAACCCAAAGCATGTCACCACACTACGTGGCTTTGTTCTTTTGATGGCCCAATTAGGGTCATGAACAACACTCTCCTTGCATAAAATCTCCTCTTCATGTACATTTGAAGAGGTGGGTCTCCTCCCACCAACTAGTCGCCTACCTGTAACATAAATGTACTCCGACCTATGACTGTCATGCTCCATCACTGCAACAGGAGTTGCAAAGCCTCTTCTCCTTCAAATTTGGGTTTTCTCCATTGATGATGGCCTTTGCATTTCAGTTGTCTGAAGCCCAGCCTCTTCTATAACACTGTGGGCAACATCAACTAGTCTCTTTGTCGACACATTGCTTGAATCTCCTGTCATCATAATCCTCTCCCTTACTTTGTTCAGGATAGGTCCTGTTCCCAAATGTTTTCCAGACATGTAGGTATTGTAGTGTGCACTTTGAAGCACAAACATTGCTAGGTCTAAAGCAGTGGCCTCATATAAGCTTATGTGTTTAGCATATCTATGAGCAACCCTCATACTTGAATGATTTGTCTATGATAAACTCATAGAAGGAACAAATCTATGTCCTTATGTTGTTGTATGAATGATTCGCCCCATTGGGAAACTCGTATATCCCACCATGCCAACCATGTGTCAAGGGCAGACAACTTACCATCTTTTACATGCATAGGTGTCCACCACTTCTTTAAAGCATATTTACAAATCTCTGCACTAGCATCCGATGACGCTCTCTTCCAGTCTCTACAAAGCTTCTTATGCTCTTCTTGAAAAGGAGGCCTAATGCATTTCCTTGTATGCTCTATCATGCTCATTTCCCAATGAAAACCACATGTTCTCTCTTTACCCTCCATCACATTATTAGGTCCACCGCTATACACTATTCTAATTGCAAGCCAATTTGCACCTGCTCCATCTGCCAATAAAGCCTCTAAATTCTAGCAAAGGGAATCCACCGCTATACACTATTCTAATTGTAAGCCAATTTGCACCTGCTCCATTTGCCAATAAAGCCTCTAAATTCTAGCAAAGGGAATCCATTTTTTAATATTTGATCATTAATGAGCTGCTAGAACTTTATCTGTGCACAAGTGTCTTTGAGCTTAAATTCACATGTAGAAATTGTGAGAAGCTCTCTGATGAAAGGGTCATACACATGGGCACCCATGGTAGACCATCCCTTAACCCGATGGACATGGTCAAAGTGCAATCATTTCTTCCCCAAGCTACCACCTGGCCTCATTCTTTTAACCAAGTCAAGCCCTAAACTTGGACTAACAGTAGACATCTTGAAGACATGAGGTTGCTGATCATCTCAGAGCTGTCTAGGAAAAAGGATACTCGGTAGAAATGGATATCTGCACCGCCGTTTCAAATCTAGCAATGAATCAACCCCACAGTCCACTCCTTCTAATCCATATCTAGCTAACTGCATATATCTTTGAATCCTTCTTCTTTGTGACAATGGTGTGATTGTATGAAGAGCCTACTGAACACCAAGCTCATCCAACTCCTCAGTTGCTTCCTCATTACCAACAATCAACATGTCCATGACAATATCTTTGGCAACACCAACTTCAATATTTTTATAGGACATGAAACGGTTCTTTCTTGCACGGTCTGATACCATTTCATCTTCTTTTTTAAAAAAACCTCGATTGCTCCCCTCATTACCAGGATGCTCATGAGCTCCCACATGCACTACACATCTTGAAGTATGTTCACGATCATGCGGAATGCAGTTGTAAATGAAAGCTTTGCATTGTGCAACATAGTTTGGTATCTCATCACAATGAATGCATACCAGGGAACCACACTCTCTATCAATTGGACCCATTGGACATATTTTTCTCAATTTTCCTTTCCATTCCATTGCATTGCATTTCATTGCATAGTTTTGTTTGATCGATATAAGGACAATCTAAATTGCAACACCTCAGGTAGCCCGCACACCTACTTACTTGAACCAATCCATTGAAAGAGTCTTGCCAGCTTGTAGAGTATAGCATCCAGGCATGACCATCAGACTTTTGATCCATCCCAAACATTGTAGAACCCAGAGGAGATGGCGGAAGCTCAAACACAATGTAGCCATTATAGTGTTGAGGCAACTCTGAAACCTGCTCTATAGTGGTGGCACTCAAGAAAGCAACATGTAATGAACTATTAAGTGGGAGATTTTCAAGCAAGCTGATCACACTCACACTATCCCTCAATTTGGCAAAAGGTTTAGCCTTTTGTGTTGTTACTATAGTGAACACACCAGCATAATTTGGCTCCACCTTGAATCTAAATTCTCTGGCTTCTAGATCAAGTGGTCGATGAATGATCCCTACATCTTGAAGTCTTGTCTCCTCTTGGAGGACAATGTTGCTACTTTGCAAACCAAAGAAATTAGTGAGTTGTAGTAGTGAGACCTCAAAAACAGTAGTGTCGTATCTTATTTCCAAAGTCTAAGAATCATGGTTGATAACAAGGAAGGACGGTATTGTGAGTTAAGGTAGGGAGACAGAAGAGCAATGCTAAGGTAAGGATGGATAGGAGAAAGAAACACAATGAAGAGCAGCCAAGCAAAAGAGATGGTGTCCAAAAGTGCTGATATGGCATAGTTCAACTTGAACGTTGCAAAGGAATATGGTGGCCAAATAATGACAACAAATGCCATATTGTGAATTGAATGCTCAATCCAGAAGTGGCATCTAGTTCACATATGATTTGCAGGCATAAACAATTATGTTTTAGTATGCGCCAGTTGTGAGGAGATTGTGCTCCATAATGTTTTCTGATTCTACGAGTCATAGAATATTTAAGTGGATGAGAAAGGGTTTTCTCAACCCCTCAATAAGGGATAGAATGGCTTTGCCATTTATGGCCCGTTAATTGCCATTTATGGTGACTATACTAAATGTATTACTGTTGACCACCGTTAATTACCACGAACCCAATATAGATCACATCGGATCTTTGTGAATAATGTTAACTAATTGTTACATTCTAGCCGATTCTACTTAACACTTGTAAGTTAGTCTTTAGTAGTAGTCTAGGTTAGTAGTTAGTAGTTCAGTAGTTAGTATTCAGTTTAGTTTAATAGTAGTCTTTAGTCTGGATTAGTAGTTAGTAGTTATAGCTTAGTAGTTAGTCTTCAGTTTAGTTTAGTAGTAGTCTTTAGTCTAGATTAGTATAGTTAGGAGTTCTAGTTTAGTAGATATATTGGATATATCACCTACTTTGATTATGCTCACCATCACCAATAGTATGTTGATGGTGGTGATGTTGAAATATGTAGCTATGACTTGGTGGTGATGGTGCCAATTGTGTGTAGTCAGATAATGGTGAATGCAATCGTGGATGCTTATGTTGGCTACTCAGACAAGTGACGACCTATGCTCACTAGAGATTCTTCTGCTCGCCACTCAGGCACCATAGCCTTGCTAGCAGCTCTTTCACATCCTTGCTAGCCTGCGACGTTGCTACCTTACACTCGAAGCCTTTTACTTTATAAAACTTTAGAAAAACTTTACATAAAAAGCTTACTCTCCAAGGATTTTGAAAAGAGTTTTCAAAGCTCAAAAACTTGAACTTTATCTATTATGTTTGGTTTCAAGCCTTATATACAAGATTACAAAACAATTAGTTTTACAAATAGCTTTTTTTCAAAAAATCTTAAAGTATACTTTTTACAATAAAGTATTTAAAAATTTTAACTCTAAACTATTAGAGTTTGTTCCATGTTCTTTTTTCTTAAATATTACTTGATATTGTATTTTTTAACCTAAGGTTTCAAACACTCTTATATTTGAGCTTATACACTTCAACATACACACACATCTCTATATTATCTTAAGGAAGAGTTTCACAAAACTTTTAGGTGGTACAAATTTGGAAGTTTAGGAAAAAGAGAAAGTGATTTGAGGAAGTTGGGGAAACTTGGGATAAAATTTGAATTTTGGAACTTGAATGACTATGAACCACAAGTTAGCCGACTAGTGTTTTTGAAGAAGCTTTTGGAGCTTTTCTCCACAAGTACAAAAGCGGGAAACAATGTCGAAGTGGCAATTGAAGTGTCAAATTACAGTATACGTGAGTTTGAAGTTGAGAAGTTTGCGGACTTGATTATGCTCGCTACGATTTGTGAACAAGTCTACAAGGAGGAGGTTGCCACGATCGAGGCGCGCGGCGGACTTAAGCTGATGTTGAGCCATCGCCAAGAGCAAGGGACGAGGATCAAAGAAGCATCACCAAAGATAAGGAGCTACATGATGGTGCACTACGTCGGCCTGGGGAATGATGGAGCAAATCAGAAGTAAGCAATTAGGATCAGCTTGTGTAAGTTACCGATTATGATCAGTCTATGTTTATCAAAATTTAATATTGGTTTCTCATTACGCATGGACATTACGAGGAGTTTCTTGGAGTGGTCCCTCATGACAAACATGGTCGAACCCTCCTCACGTTCTTGGACAAGGTCGATGATGGTGGTGCTGGTGCCCTTTGGTGGTGATGGTGCCCTCCTCTAGCTCGCCTACGGTTACTGGCATTAAAGCAATGCCTATGTGGGTGGAGCACCTACAGGAGAACAAAAAACCTCCAGAAAGGGAACACCATCATAATCTCCAAGGATCACAATCAACTAGTATTTGCAATCACCTTCGTAAGGAAATCACTACACCAGCTCAACACTTGAGAGGACATTGGGCCTCTCATTAAGCAATTTGCAAGGGTAGTTTGCAGGGGTTTGGTACATCATCTGATTAGTGTTGTTCTTCGTGATGTATTCAGGGAAAGTATCAGTTTTACTGAATGTCTTGTTGCTGGTAATCTTTTACACATTTCGATGCAGGTTTTGTTGGTCAATGTTAAAATCTCCCATTACAATGATTAGTAATTTAATCTGCATTAATTTATAAGTTGCTAATGAATCCAAACAAGTTGGAGGATCGAGGCCTAATTATACATGGGAACGAGTTTCTCACACTGATATTGATTGGTCTCCGACAATGATTCAATTTGTAGAACGACTATACAGAATCGACAGCAGGCAGAAAACTGTACCGATTTGAACCAGTCGCAATGTCGTAGCTCTAAGTGACAAAACCCACTAATTAGTGGTACGAATCAAAGCGCCATGATGTCCTTCACACTTTCTCTGTTGAAAGCTCACCAGGATTCAACCTCCACAAGATGCTAGAGCTCCTCCACTGGCAGGGGGTTCAGATCCACAAAAAATGGGATAGAAGATGACCTAGTCTACACCGCACAAGATGAGACCTAATCTACCCAAGCTCTAGATACCATGTTGAGAAAATGTGGTGCTTATGCTAGATCAAGAAGATGTGGAGGAGAGAGACCCAAACTACAAGAACAAATCTTGCTTATTAAATAAGTTGCTTAAAATACAACTAAGCTTCATGCTTCATACAAATGCCTTTGGCATGTGCCTTTAAATAGGCTTGCTAGTGGCCTAGGGTTAGGTGTGGCTCCCTTAGGACCATTCACACCCACACACCTTCTACACCCTTGTTCACCAAGGCTCAAATCGAAGTGTTGTGGTTACATAAGATATTCCCCTTCCTTCAATTTCTCTATGTGTACTTCAGGCTTTGGCGATTCCTATGTAGACTTGTTAGTAGCACTAGTGGCCTCTTTCTCTAGGTGGTGTTCCTTGTCTTATTAGCCTTGGGATTATTTCTCTATCTCTATATCTGTCTTTGATCTCATGATCCTTGACCATCCTTGTCTTTTTCATCTTTGGGATCTTTTTTAGCTTGCTTCTCATCCTTTTTATACTTGACCTCTTCTTCTTCCCCTTTCTTAGAGCTATCTAAATCCTTGCTAATGTCATGCAATGTCTAATTTGTGGAGCGAATCATTTATAGAAAGGATTTATAGGGTGCAAAAATTTTACAAAAGGTATTGAGGCACTTTCCTATTATATCTTGCATTCAACATATGTTCCAATGTCAATCCATTGCTAAGTTAATGATATGACATGTGTACCATCATTCAACTAATGGCATGATGAGGATATCCACCGACTCACCAGCTTGGGCTCACATTGAGGATGAATGGCCATAGTTTAAAGATGAGACTTGTAATTTAAGGCTTGGATTGGGCATGGATGGGGTGAACCCATTTGGATTGAGATCTACATCATGGTCCACATGGCTCATTGTTCTTGTGAATTACAATATTCATGCATGGATTTCCATGAAGAAGGATCATGTGATTCTTGCGCTTCTTGGGCCCCGGAAGCACAAGGTAAAAAATATGGATGTATACCTTGAGCCCTTGATTGATGAACTCAAGTAATTATGGAGATGCATAAGGGTGCATTATATTTCTCGTTCAATTTTCAATCCTGATGTGGACTATGCATGATTTTTTGGGCTATACAAAGTGTTTAGGTATGTTGTACTCATAAATTGATTGTTATGTAAGCATTCACAAGTGATTCATTTATAACTCTAATGTATTGTAATCTCTATTAACTTTCAATTCTTACATGCCATTTTGGTAGGTCTCACAACTACAGGATATAATGCAGGTCCAATTTGTGGTCCATCACTTGTATCCAAACAAACACATGCACTAAATAAAGTGGTGTATAATGAACATCATACATTTCCTCCTCGAAAACACCCTAATTATGCTCCACATGAGAGGTTTCTCTAATTTTGATGAAAGGTGCAGAGTGGGAAGCCATGTGGCATTCGCCTCCTACAATGCCATTGGAGGGAATGGAGAGATGGAGGGTGACTCCCATCACAACACTCGCCCGTGGGGCATGAAAGGGTACTTAATCTCGTATCGTCTCCATATTGCATAGAGTTAAGAATAAATCATTTTTTGGATCCAATGCACATTTTTAAGAATGTGGCATCAATGATTTGGGACCAAATAATTGGTAAAAAAGACACCCATGCAATAAGGGATGACCTGAATGATATCACACACATGGAGAATGCATGGCCAAGGGTATTCAATGACAAGGTGGTTTTACCAAAGGCACCATGCAGGTTGACAAGGAAACAGGAAAAGAATGTCAAGAATCAAATTTCATCTTTTCATATACCAAACGGTGTAATGCACTCATTAAAGGGTGCATTTACAATAACAAAGAAGAAGGATGAGCATTCTTTGTATGGTCTCAAATCACATGATAGGCACAAGATGATGCAGGTACGTACATAACTATATCTTTTTTTGGGGCACTCTTCAGTTTATGTTGTGTGGAATCTATATTGATCTTTTACTGTTTTTGAAAATTCATTTCACTAGTTTATAATTCCAATATCAATTGTGGGTGCAAAGAAGTGAAAGCTCGAAATGCCATCTATAAATTAGGTGGATCGACAAGGTGAGTTCCAATCAAAACTATGGATTTGTGCTTTTGGTATAACATATCGCTTTGAAATTATCCATTTTTCTTTAATTTATCATTTCTTCCTTTGTTGAATAGGTGGATAGTTTGAAAGGAGATTCATCCAGATTCCATTGAGAAGGCTCAATTTGAGTTAATTGAGGCGGTGTGTATGACTAAAGAAAGATTTCCAAGAAGCATACTCACAACTAAATTGCACCTTCCAGTACATTTGGTAGATGTCGAGGTGGCTATATGTGACGTTGTTCATCAGCCTCCGGTGGATGTTCTTTCTTGAACACTTCATGAAAGCTTGAAGGGATTTGTGAGGAAAAGGGCTAGACAGATGGTTGGTGCAAGAGTCCGGATGCATTTGAAAGATGGATGAGTCCATGCACAAAAGTCATTACATTTTGTCTTCTTAACACTTATGTGATGGAAAAGTCGGTTGAGAAATATGAAGATACAAGAAAGATAAGGATAGAGGAGAGAAGGTCATTTAAGAAATCAATACAAAGGCACATGGCATACCCACCCAACCTAAAGGATCTTCCAAAGGATTGCAATATTGAATGGCTTCGAGACTCCTTAGAGAAAGCCAAAAGGATGAGAAAGGAGAATACAAGAGAAGAATGGGAGTATGCAAGGGGATGCGACTACCATATAAGTAAAGATGTTTTAATATTTAACTAACATATATTGTATTTTGCTAAGATATCTAATGTTCAATTTTAAATTGCTTACATATGAGCTATATTAAAGATTTTTTATTAGGTTGTGATATAAAGTGCATAATGCAATGTGGTGAGAAGGTCGACATTTTCGTATACTCAACGAGTGGACTCAAAGAGAATCACATATGATTGTGGTGTAATGGCAAGTTTTGACCAAGATAGTCGCGCTAGTAGAAGAGATAAAAATATTATAATAGAGAAACTTGAATATTGTGGAACAATTTAAGGCATCTTGGAGATTGGATTTAGATCTTTCAAAGTGTTTATCTTTAATGTTAAGTTATTTAAAGTGGTATATCTAGAGGTACTCAAGAAACCGTCAAGAAGCATCCAAGCGGATTTTTTGTAATTGACTCAACTAAATTATGGCAAGATTCAAGAGACACATATGTTCTACCACAACATTGTGAACAAGTTTACACTTAATTCTTTCAATTTGGATGTATTTGTTTTCTTATAAAGATTTCGTGGTTCTCATTTTTAGGTTGTGTTCTATCCGGACCATAGAGATCCTAATTGGTGGTATTTAATACAAGTTACTCCTCAATCTTTTATGCGTTGACATATTTTTAGATACATGTATACTGAATTGTTTATGTTGTATTTCTTCCAATGGTTTCATTATATATATATATATATTGTAAACTTGTGTGTGTGTGTGTGTGTGTGTGTGTGTGTGTGAGAGAGAGAGAGAGAGAGAGAGAGAGAGAGAGAGAGAGAGAGAATTTCTAGCTTAGACAACCAAGCATATTAATATTATAAACTATATTTATGTGCACATAGTAAAGTATTAGACGTGACAAAAATCGTTATTACATTAATGTTTGCTATACAAATTATCAATATTAAAACACTCGATGAGATAGAAAGAGATATAGAAAGTATTTAAATGTGCAATCTCTTCTCTCTCTCTCCCTCTCTCTCTATTAGCTAACCAAACATATGAACATAAAAAAATCCCTTTATCTATGCATCACATATTGACTACAAACACACAAATAGATAGAGACAAAAAGGGAAACACTAAAACTAACCTCAAGTTGAAGAGAGAATAGTATTTGAAACCACCAACTTTGATGAGAGAGAGAGAGAGAGAGAGAACTACCACTTCAAAATGTCTACGGATTGTATATGTCATTTAAATATTATTTTAGTACATATTTTAGAAATTTAACAAGAAATAGCTCACACACATCTAGAAAAGTTAATTTCAAGCTCTTCTCTCAAATATTAAACAATTTTCAAACACACGTAAATTGATTTTTTCTAAAGTGAACTAATAAACATCTAAATTATTAATTAATATATCTATATGTTTTTTGAAAGTTATACCTATTTTATGCAAAATCTCAAACAAATTGGGCATTTATATACTTATATTTTTTTGTACAAAGGTATATTATATAAATTATGAGACCAAAAACAAATAATAAAAATGACGTCTTCAAATTGCCAAGATAAAATATTTGGATACTTATGCAATGTGTCTTTATTTTGGATACTTATGCAATGTGTATACATTAGGCTCCGGGGGGGGGGGTTGGGTTCACTCAAAAACATGTAAGCATAGAACGTGGGTTCAACAGAAGGTGTTTTTAAGATGCCCTTTTTACACATTTTTTACATACAGAAGGGTACCATTTAAAGGGGGTGTTTACAGATTGAATAGAAAAACGGTGTTTTTTATTTATGAAAATTTTATAAATAATGGGTTTTTTAAATTAGGCCTTCAACAAACGTGATATAGAGAGTTTACATATAGTGAGCCCCCCAAGACATTAGGAAAAATATTCAAGTTTCATTTTTTGTAAATATAACTTAAATATTTCCAATTCCATGTAGTGCTATAATGTAAATTTACTGAGCCAATATGCAGATATAATGAGAATATTTCCAATTCCATGTAGTGCTATAATGTAAATTTACTGAGCCAATGTGCAGATATAATGAGAATATTTATAGAAATTCTAAACAAGATATGATAAGGAAATAGGATACCCCACACATTCATCAATGTTGGGTAGATTTTCTAGAACAACAGTGCAAGCGTGGAAATGGGGTTGGGTAGATTTGCCATGAAGGCAACCCTCACAAATATCAAAAGATAAGATCTTAAAGTCTAGACCATGAAATAGATTATGGTATTGCATATGGACATGAGAATAATGAGATCTATAATGCCATCTTAATGCTTCTAAGTGGAGACATTTCTTGGCTAATGGGGCTGACATGGCTTGAGCAATAACCATGGTGACCCCCTAAGCAAATATGATGAAACTTGTGGATCCAAGCTCCCATGGAGATGGTGATGAGAAGAAAGAACTATTCCTATATTAATTAACATGTGATTAAGCTATGCTAAGGTGGGTGATGCCTAATGACAATCATGATGAATGAACTAAACTAATTAAGCTTTAGAATCAAGCACAATTAGGTTACAAGATTGAGACTTGTAATCATAGAGAGGCTTGAGAGCTTGCTTGATTTCATTCCTTGAAAATGACCCCTTTTATATGAGGAGAGACTTGTTTGCTCTTTGCCTGCCTCCTCACAGAGAAATACCTTGGAAACCCTCCGCTCGGCGTAAATTGGTAGCTTCTCCTCACATGAAGCACATTCTGAAGGAGTCCATGCATCGCATGGGGAAGTGCTAGACTTTTCCCATGGCTTCTCCCATTTGGCCCACGAGCTCATCACATAGATGATAGACTGTATGTATCGGCAAAAGGAGATGGCAATGGCAGCACAACAACAAATGTTGCGTGCAAAGACATAGGAACAACAAAGCCAAGAGGCTCTCTATACTACCAACATCAACAATATCACCCTCCAATAGGCCCTAGATGACAAAGAGTGGGTATTGGAAAGCACCCTATCCTCCCTTTCATAGCTTAAAAGCTAGCTACAGACATCATAGGAAGTAGAGCAATGGGCCCTCAATGAACTCTCCCTCATCACTTGGGCTGCAATACAAGACCTCCGCCAAAGGGCAACGTAAGCCAATGAAAGCCTCAACATAACAAACGTCGACTTCTAGCAATACCAGAAGATTGCAAAAGGAGGCTCTCCAACTATCAAAAAACAATGCAGCTGGAAGCCGCAGAAGCTCACCCCCATCCACCACCCCATTTGGCCCTGTCCCCAACACGATAAAAAAAAGGGCTAACATGCACTGACAGACACGGCCACGGTGCTCCCACTTATCGCCATTTCTCCCTAGAGCCCCTCCCATCTGATTGACCTCCATATCAGAACCATTCACCTCAACCTATTTTAACATGATATATTCCTCAATGAACCCCTCACCCAAGCCACCTATTCCTATATCCTAACCAAACTTCCGTTCCATAACATAGCCCTTCTAGCCACATTCTTCTTTCAAGGAATAGATTTCTTTCACCAACCCCACAATCTTCTTTGATTTCCCTATCTATCCCCCCCACTTGAACAAGTCCCATCTCCTCCGCTCCAAGCAACCCAATGACAAAACCACATTCATAGACCTCATTGTCCCGGATGGGCTATGCCCTTAGCCCTATCCCCCAAACAAACAACCAATGCCCTTCGATCTACCTCCACCGCACCAGTTGTACACTACCTACTACAGATCCTCTGCCTGTGACCAACGCTGCCATATACAAATGGAGGCATCATGTAGTTTGACGACTCGCATGTGACATTCCCAATAGAGTTTACCCCCAAAGAAGCCGCAATAACCAAAGTTTTTTTCCACTCCAAGGGTCAGACCACACCTCCTTCGATGAAGACGATGACTTTTTGTAATACCTACCCTAGCTTAGAGATCTCACATTGTATCTGGAATTGTATCTGGAAGGTAACTTTTGATAACACGATCTTCTATTAAGCTCAAGCTTGGGAGCTCCTTCCTTCTTGGTTATCTTTTTCTCTTCTTATTTCTTGCTGCCATTTATTTCTCACTCTAATTTATAATAGAGAGCATCTAGCTTTAAACCCAAAATGG
Organism: Cibotium barometz; assembly: GCF_041138505.1. NCBI lineage: Eukaryota > Viridiplantae > Streptophyta > Polypodiopsida > Cyatheales > Cibotiaceae > Cibotium > Cibotium barometz. The sequence goes on from NC_141091.1 coordinate 9,296,863, forward strand.
AGTTCTTAGTAGTTTATTACAAGTCATCGCCCTATTATCTTGGCAACAAGCTAATGTTAAGTGAAAAGCACTCATAAAATGTTATTCTAACAAAAAATAGTGAAATCCAAGAGAATCAATTGGGAGCATAAGCTCCCAGCTACTCTAGTCCTACCAAAATAGATAACTATAAAACTAATAGAGTATGTTGTCCCTAGTTTAAGGATTATATTTCAAGAATGATAGTGGAACTAATATAACAAGGAGACTAGTAGGCTTTGAAAAGGTAAACAAAATGAGACATATAGCGAACAATGGTTGAAAGTAATATGAAGGATAAGGATACCAATGAAAGTGATATAGTCCTCGTATAGTGTGAGAAATGGGAAATGTAAATCTAAATATATAGGACTATAATCGTTAGGGTATGTAAGATCACACCTCAAGGTTTGAACTTTGGATAGGATGGAAATGGAAGGATACTATAATGTGAGCAAGTTAAAGTGCTATTATATCCCTTTAACTAGCGATATAATGTTCCAAATTCAAAACAAAAAAGGCAAAAAGAAAAGAGAGATGGAACCCAAGGGGAAAGCATAAAGAGAAGGCATAAAGAGAAGACAAAGTTTGATAAAGTGTAGTCTTGCCACTCAAAGACTTTTGCCATGAATAGATCCTCTTAATTGGAACATGTATTGTGGATATATTGTTTGTTAAGCTTGTGCCTTATGATGATAAGTATTCTGGAACTGGGAGGCCTCTAGCAAACCAAATAATCCTCCCAGCCACCACCAACGCGTTCTCCATGGTGCTTTTGGCAAAGACGTGATCCATATTCTACTATTACCGTCTTAACTCTAGGCATTCTTTTAGCAAAGGCAGCTCTATTTTATACATGTCGAGAGGTGAAAGAGTCTGCACTTTGTGGTGGTGGGCTATGGCATAAATAAAATTGTGGTATCATGCGATCTCCCTTTTTTGAAGAAGGTTGACTTCTAAAATTCTAATCTACTCACCCTCCTCATTTGAACTTTCTTCTCTTGTGCTTTCCTCATGTTCTAAGTGTAAAGTGTGCCATGGCATTTTGGGCTCTGGCCATGAATCTTCCTCAGGAAAAACTGTCAAAAATGCTTGAGTATCCTGAATGTTCCTTGGTCTAGGTAATGGTGAGGCTTATGGCGATTGCTTTGTGGGCTTGTGGGAGATGGTATAAATGGGAAATCGAAGTGTTGTGGTTACACAAGCTATTCCCCTTCCTTCAATTTCTCTATGTGTATTTCAGGCTTTGGCAATTCCTATGCAGACTTGTTAGTCGCACTGGTGGTGGCCTCTTTCTCTAGGTGGTGTTCCTTGTCTTGTTAGCCCCTGGCATTATTTCTCTATCTCTAGATCTTGTCTTTGATCTCATGATCCTTGGCCATCCTTGTCTTTTTCATTTTTGGGATCTCTTTTAGCTTGGTTCTCATCCTTTTTATACTTCACCTCTTCTTCTTCCCCTTTCTTAGAGCTATCTAAATCCTTGCCAATGTCATGCTTGAATGTCTAATTTGTGGAGAGAGAATCAATTACAGAAAGGATTTATAGGGTGCAGAAATTTTACAAAAGGTATTGAGGCACTTTCCTATTATATCTCACATTCAACATATGTTCCGATGTCAATCCATTTGCTGAGTTAATGATATGACATGTGAACCATCGTTCAACTGATGGCATGATGAGGATTCCCACCAACTCACCGACTTGGGCTCACATTGAGGATGAATGGCCGGAGTTCAAACATGAGCCCTGTAATTTAAGGCTTGGATTGGGCATGGATGGGGTGAACCCATTTGGATTTAGATCTACATCATGATCCACATGGCCCATTGTTCTTGTGAATTATAATATTCCTCCATGGATGTCCATGAAGAAGGGTCATGTGATTCTTGCGCTTCTTGTGCCCGGGAAGCACAAGGTAAAGAATATGGATGAATACCTTGAGCCCTTTGATTGATGAACTCAAGTAATTATGGAGAGGCATAAGGGTGCATCATGTTTCTCGTTCAATGCAATGGTCAAGGGTATCCTAATGTGGACTATGCATGATTTTTTGGGCTATACAAAGTGTTTACGTACATTGGACTCATAAATTGTGGAGAGGCATAAGGGTGCATCATGTTTCTCGTTCAATGTAATGGTCAAGGGTATCCTAATGTGGACTATGCATGATTTTTTGGGCTATACAAAGTGTTTACGTACATTGGACTCATAAATTGATTATTAACTAAGAATGCACAAGTGATTCATTTATAACTCTAATGGATTGCAATCTCTATTTACTTTCAATTCTTACATGCCATTGGACTCATAAATTGATTATTAACTAAGAATGCACAAGTGATTCATTTATAACTCTAATGGATTGTAATCTCTATTTACTTTCAATTCTTACATGCCATTTTGGTAGGTCTCACAAAACTGCACGATATAATGCAGGTCCAATTTGTGGTCCATCACTTGTATCCAAACACATGCACTAAATAAAGTGGGGCATACTAAACATCATAGATTTGCTCCTCCAAACCACCCTAATCATGCTCCATCAGATGTTTCTCTGATTGTGATGAGAGGTGCAGAGTGGGAAGCCATGTGGCATTCGCCTCCTACAATGGAGGGAAGGTGGAGAGATGGAGGGTGACTCCCATCACAACACTCGCTCGGGGGCATGAAAAGGTACTTAGTCTCCTATCGTCTCCATATAAGATAGAGTTATGAATAAATCCTTTTTTGGATCCAATGCACATTTTTAAGAATGTGGCATTAATGATTTGGGACCAACTATGTAAGATTTCTCCTCAGCTTGAATAATTAATAAGCCTTTCTTTAATCTCCTATAATCATTCCCTTTTTCTGAATACAAGAAAATATTATTTTTCCTTGTTTTTACCTAGTAAGATGAAAAATTCTAGAGAGTGGTAATTCAATATTGAGATATTTTTGGATATATAAATTCTATAAATATCAAAAATAGGTTTCCCTGAAACAGAAAATCAAAAAAAAGAGATCCAAGGAATCAATTAAAAATGATTTAAAAGACCATAGCTTAAGGGTCAAGATTTTCTAAAAAATTTGGATTATGGTCCAATTAAGATTCCTATGGACCAACAAGATTATTCTAAATGTTGGGATGAGATAAATCCAATGAATAAAAGAAAATACCCAAAAATAAGTAAATGCCCACATAAGATGAAGAGTTGACTGAGTATAAGATTTATTAGTTAAAAATTATGAAATATTACTAAAAAAATTTAGATTTTTTCACAAGAGAATCATTGTTTTTCGATGCTTAGTTTCCACGCTTGGTCACGTCATCAATATGTGTGTCGAAATAGGCATCAAAGTAGGAGTGGAAATATGCGTCAAAATAACCGTGGAAAAGTCATCGGAATAAACGTCGAAATAACAGTCGAAATTTTTCTTTTTTTAAAAAAATGAATTTATATATAATATTTGCTAGTTCCCATCCTGGGGTGTGTTTTAGCCTTCTCTTTCTACCTATTTGCAAGCATAAGGGAGAGAGAGTGAGAGAGCTAGAGAGAGGGATGATCAGAGAGAAAGAGATAGATAAAGAGAGAGAGAGAGAGAGAGAGAGAGAGAGAGAGAAGAGAGAGAGAGAGAGAGAGAGAGAGAGAGAGAGAGAGAGAGGGGGGGAGCCGAGGGAGAGAGGAGGGTATAACTTCCATCACGCTCTCTGAAGGAGGAAAATTTCTAGCTCCTCCTCCTCATCACTAAGGTGCAATTAAGAAAGTGCTCTATTTTACAATGAAATTAAAGTTCATCAACTTGCTCATCCTCAACGAGATCCATTGCTCCAAATAAATCTATTTCTATAAATACTCCATCATTGTTGTCAAGTGGTGGAACTAGTTGTCTTATAGTAGTAGTAGGTAATTCATCCATGTCATCATCCTCTTCTAGCTCTAGCATGAGAGCTGCCGATGCATCATGATCAAACTCAGCTTGAATCTCTTCTTCTTTTGGATTATCTCTAGTGTCTGTTTCTCGTTCAACTGCATCTGGCAAACAGTCAACTGCTATTTTCACCTCTTCAAATATTTGTTTTCCACGTGGATTTATTTGGATCACAAACAACCATTTATGATCTGTCAGGTCTTCCACAAAGATGATTTGCTCACAGTGCACAAATGTGTCCCTTTGGTCAGTCCATATCTTTGTGTGGTCTATTTGAAGAAATCCACTCTTGTCTTTGCGTACAATTACTTGCGCCCCTTGAGTTACCAACTTGAACCATTTTACATTAAAATTGAACATATCAAACTCTCTGAATCCAACCTTGATAATATCTTAGATTGTTCCACAATAATCTAGCATGCCTACTTCAGTATTGCCATCACTTGCACTTGAACGACTTTCTTGCATGAAATTAGCCTTCACACCACAATCAAATGTTGTTCTCTTTTTATCTATTCCTTCTACTCGAAAGTGACGTCCGCGTGACCAAATTGCCCCAAACTTACGATACTGCAAAAGCACAATAAATAAGTACTTTTATTATATAAATTCACAAAAGCACAACATAAAAGAATGCATAGATATCTCTAACTCACATGCATGGAAATCACAAGCTCCTCCTCCTCATCACTTATTGATTCACCATTGCGTTTAGCTTGTAGTATGGTTTGCTCGAGCCATTTATTAGAAGGAAAGTCTGGAAGAAGTGCAAGTTCTGTTGGGTACAGTAGTGTGCGGGTTGTTCGACTCCTTCTAAAACTCAAACAAGCTTGGTCCCTTTCAGCCTTCACCAAGTTATATCTCTCAATCCATTTCTCCATAGCATGTGAGTTTAAGATGCAAAATTTATTGATCTTCTCATGCAATGCTACATCCATTATTCTCACAAGGCCTTTCCCTTATGGATCTTCCCCAACTAGTCGATCATCTTTTTCTTATGTCCATAATCTTGGCATATTGGGATCAGACGTATTGAGAAATTCAGTTATATATACAAGTGATTCTTGAACAAGCCATCCCACTACCATACTACCTTCAGGATGAGCTCTTTGACGAACAAATCCTTTAAGTGTCTTCATAAATCTCTCCAAGAAAAACATCCATCGGCTACTATGGACAACCCCAGAGCCACAGCAACTTCATCAACCACATGAACTAGCAAGTGTAATTGAATGGTTAAAATACTAGTTGGAAAGTATTTCTCAACCATTATAACAGCCTCCATGGAGTTTAATCATGCTTCTTCCAATGTGTCTCTACTAATCTCTTTCCTTGATATCCAACGTACCACTGCACTAATTTTATAAATTGTTGCTCTAATGTCATCGTTGAGGAAATCCTTGATGGCTATAGGAAGCACGAATTGCAAGAATTTGTGCCAATCATGACTCTTCAAACCACTAAGCTCATCGTCCTTTGTAAATGCTCCCTTCAAGCAATGCATGCATCCTGTATGGGTACGAAACTCACTAATGCACTTCTTTACACATCGTTGCTCATCCTTTGTCATGATGACCCAAGGTGCTTTTGGTACCTTTACCTTTCCATCTGCTCTATTTTGGGCCCATAAGTGGTGCATGCATTGAACCTCTTGTAAATCATCTCATTGTGCCTTGCTCTCCTTTGCTCATGTGATGGTTTTCCAAAGCACCTCAGCTATATTCTTGAAAATGTGCATTGGGTCAAGAAGATGGTTCACTAGAAGGTCATTCCAGTATGGAAGTTGATGGAAAATGGATAGACGCTTCATTCCTGGAGGTGTACAGGTTGGATCTAGCTCCCATAAGGTCCTCCAATCACTGCTCTTCCCATATGCGAGGAGATCTCCGTAGAAATCCCTCACACAAAGGATGGTCCACTGGGAGATACTTCTTGTGGCCCTCGTATACTATCTTCTTCATAGACTTTGAGTATCGAGCTTTAAGTTGCGGCCCACATAATGGACATCCATTATACCCTAACACTAAAAGCCCTGTAAAACATCAAAAAAAGATTTTAGTAGGTAACTTTGCATGACAATCATGACTTAACATAATACATTAACAAGCTATAGTATTACCTGAGCACTCTCCATAGCCAGGCCAATCATGCATAGTCCACATAAGTATTCCTCTCAATTTTAGCGCACGTTGTCGACGCTTATTTCGGTGCTTATTTCGACGTTTCTATTTTGATGCTTATTTTGACGGGTATTTTGACATTTAGGGAATTTAAGCTTAGTTCTAAAGCGTCGAAAAAAGTGTGGATAATGGCTCCGCCTCTCTTGTAGTGTTTGGAGTAATCATACAATTTTGACACCTTGGTAAGGAAAGGGGGATCCTTCAAGGAGGTGCCTATTTCACATGTGAATGAGTTTTAAACTCAAAAATATTAAGATATTTTTATCTCTCCTCTCTCCTAGATCCAACCAAATCAAAAGGGAGCCAAACTGGTCCAAATCTTGTCCAAATTCAGGCAAATTGAAGTTGGAAAATTCTAAAACTTAGTTGACTCAGTTAGTGGCCTCCCTCACCTATAAATAGACCCTCATTCTTTTGTATTCTCATGTTTGAACTAGACCATGCCAATATTACATTAGAATAAGCATATTTTCTATTATCCCCTAAAAATCCTCTACAATTTGGAGAGATTGGGGTTTCTCTCTCTCTTCAACCTTCCCTGGAGCTTTCCTCAACATACTAACCAATTGATTGGCTGGGGGCCTCTCCTAAGAATAGAGAATCAAGTAAAACAAGAGGTAAGGTGTGACTTTATGGTTTTTTTCTTAATCTTCTAAATGTTTTTCACTTCTCAATCCCTATCAAGCTTGAGAAGTATTCAATTGAATGGTTTTTCAATTCAAATGAAACTCTCTAATGAATTTTAATGATTAATCACATAAAGTTTACATTTATGCGCTTAATTTAGGATGTTTACATTTATGCTTAATTTAGGATGTTTTTTATGTATATCTCTCTCTCCCCCAAAAAAAGGTCATTCCTATGACCAATTATATTCAAATGATGCTTCTCATGGAGCAATTCCTAATTCTAAAATCAAACTCTATGCTAGTCAAGCTAGAGGCCAAAGAGATGGCTTTTTTATGCTTGAATGTTACATAAATTATGGTAAACTTAGGAATTAAGTCCATAAATTGGATATTGCTCCAAATGATATTTACTCTATCATAATCTTACTTCAAAGTCTTATTCTTTTATAAAATATTAAAAATTATCAGTAATAGCAGCGAAGCTATGGTAAAAATTTAAAAAAATAACACATAAATCATTTTTATGCATAATGTGAAAAAAGGACTTTCTACCATATTCTAGGATTAGTCATCCTATGTTAAATGAAAATAGTTAATTAGAGAAAAAGAGAAATTTTTAGTAATTTCATTTTTATGATAAAAAAGAAATTTCCATGATAATGGAGATCCATGTATTCCAATGGAGAAAGAGAAATTTTGGAATACTAAAATAATGGATATTTTATTTAAAATTAAAGAAGAATTTTAGATAAATTATTTTTATGCATGAAAATTTTAAATGATGAAAGAGGAATTCCCATCATATTTGGAATTCAATCGTTTAAATGGAAAAAGTCAAATTCTTGTCATGTTAGGATTAATGGATATTTTTATGTAATTTTAAAGAGAAATTTTAGTTAAAATTATTTTTCTCATGAATAGATTTAAATGATGAAAGAGAAATTTCCATCATATTTGGAATTCAATCATTTAAATGGAAAAAGAAGAATTCTTGGTATATTTGGAATATTGAATATTGAATATTTAATTTAAAGAGGAATGTTAGATAGATTTAAGTTATGATAAAAGAGGAATTCCCATGACATTTGGATTGCACTCATTAAATGAGAAAAAGAGGAAGTTCAAGCTTATTCAAAAAATAGATATTGGTATTTAGTTAAAAGAAAATTTTTATAAAAAAAAGAAAAGAAAGATTTGAATTAATTTTAGGTGTCAAAAGATGAATTTTTACCATAATTCTACCTAGGGAATTAAGGTTGAGAAATTAAATGGTAGAAAGAATACCTTTAGATATTTTATGTGGCTAAATCACTAAATGGTATTTACCCAAAAGTAGATGTTTATCTGAAGAAAATCCTTGTTAGAACTAAACCGAATGATTAGACTACGAAAGGGACGAATAGTAAACCTACTTGTCCATCTCTCGATCTGAATCAAGCAAAAACTTCGTGACCAATTCCAGTTCCTAAATACAAAGAATAGACCACCGTTGAATTAAACTATTTTTCCTTTGACCGAAATCACCAAGAATCTAGTTGGACAATCAGTCAAATGATGGGTAGATTACCCTCATGAGAGATCAAGGATTCTCATTATGAAATTGGAAAATTCAGGAAAAAGAGGTTTTTGTGGAACCAATCTCAACTGGGAATTTTACTTGCATAGAACCTCTGTTTTCATTTAAAGTAATATTTTATGCCAGAATTCTAGAGGAAGCATTTGGTATGTGTTTTAATAAGAGGAGGTTCGTTGCAACAACTGGCGGCGGGGAGTCATCGAGGGACGTCGCTCGCGGCAAAACCTACCAAGGTCTTGATGACCAACCTTGGTACAGCTAAAATGGTGCGCTTCCGATACGATGGGCGAGGACCGACAAGAGGTCCCTGAGTGAAGTGCTAGGACACCTAAGGAAAATCCTACAGGGTTATGACCAGGTGATGCACCAGCTCGCAGTTGCTAGGACACCCATGTGTGCCTCGAGGAAGATTCAGATGGACTAAAAGGAAAGGTTTTTGTGAATCAAATTTTGATAGTAGATCTTGTTGGTTGGCCAGCTGGTCTTCAACGGAGAGTCCAGAGGACACATTTTGTAATACAATGGACTCAAAATTTTGGAGGATGATGATCAGTAATATTATGATTTCTATTGAAGGATTGTTTTAAAGCTAGTCGAATCTGTTATAAATGGCATTTTCATATTGGATGTGTACGTGGTATGCCTACCTTAATTTTTTGCATGAATCGCCGGCTAGGGGGCCTGGGAACTCTTTTCCTCAGTACCCGAGCAAAACACAACCAAATCTTTTTAAAGGAATCCCATCAATACAATGGTCGGGTGGTTGGCTAATCCATGGACCGGTTAGGCTGGATCGAAGGATTCTTGCAAAACAATTAAGATGCGATTAGTTATGTTAGTTAGATTAAGTCCTGAGAAGACCTTGCTCTGTGGGAGGGGATCAGCCTATTGTGCCTCGTTAAAGGAGGAAAAAAGTGGTGATTCTATGGACCAAGTGCAAGTCTCTTCTTGATGTGACCATGTGAGTTCAAGTTTGGTCAGATTAGTTTAACTAGTTAAGACTTTGACTCGTTAGAGTAATTCCCCCGTTAGAAGATTTTCCCATGGCGGCATCGCCCGTGCCTTCTGGGCGAGGGGAGTTTTTCTGGGCTCGGTTTTGGAGGAACTGCCGGGCTAGTCTCTCATCCGGACATCTGTGGCGCGAGGCCCCAAATGTGGATCCCCGCCCCACGCAGGAGACTGACGCCACTTCCGCCGCTGGTGACCTCGGAGGGGGATCTCACAAGCTAATTTTGGTAAAAAAGACACTTCAAGAAGATCACAAGAGGCTATGCCGTCAGTGGCATTGTACATTGAGTGAGGAGGAGGCACTCTTGAAATACATACACAATAGATCGTGGTTGGATGAACGATAAAGTTGACGATGCAAACTTACCAACTATGGATTATTGGCTTAGTTGGTGGCATACTAGATATCTCCATTGGAGGAATCACCTTGTAGGGGTAAGTATAACTTTCTTGGATTTAAAAACCAATAGCGTGCATTTGGAATCTGAATTGTAAATCTAGTCTTTTTTTATGGAATGTGGTTGGAGGTTACAACTTTGATTCTTATTAATTAATCTTTTGTTATAGGAGGTAGACGACACTACTTTGTCTCACATGTCAACAACCAATCTAGTAGGAAATGAAACATGAAAGTTGGTTGACAGGAGAGGGTTTCAAAGGAACCATCTATTTATATGATTGTTATGGGCTACCGCACCTCCCAAGAGGGAACTCCACACAACCGCAAATGGGAGAAGCAATAGACATAACAATCGTTGGGGTACTTACCAATTCTTCAAGCTCACATCCCTTAAGGCTCACTAAGCTCACTTTAGAAGATCCACTCCTCCAAACTCCAACTCCATGTTGTCACCGCAGAGTCACTTACACCACGTATGCAAGGAAATCAATCTCTCACTCTCTCTCACACATGCATGCATGAAAGAGGCAAATGTACTAGAGCACACTCTTACTCTCTCTCTCTCTCTCTCTCTCTCTCTCTCTCTCTCTCTCTCAAGAGAAAGAATAAGCGTTCTCATACCATAAAGAGGGATTGTATCATTTCATTATGAGAATTGCCTTATATACAACTGGCCCTTATTCACACTTGGGCACCCAAAAAATTACTCACTAAGGCCTTGGGTGACCAGTATCTCAATACAACTTTTATAGTGCCTTTATATGACACTTATTAATGTCTTCAATTGGAGGAGCATCTTTGTTAATCCAGAATGGGATTAGCATCCCCCCATACCTGATGTAGGTTCTGTCCTCAAAACCTTTTACTCTACTAAGGCTGAAAGACATGGTCACCGAACTCATGTCTATAAAAGTTATGATGTGATTAAAGCTTTTTGAGGGTTCTTCTAACTGCTAAGTGTGGATTCCAGAACCCACTGTCCACCATGTCTTCAAATGTAATGTGCATGAATCCAGGAAGACAACATAGGCAATGACATACAGCATCATGCCTCTTTCATTGGGGCATGTGTTCATGTCAAAGCGAAGCTGTTCCTCTTCAAATCCATCATGCCTTTCCCTTGGTTGATCGATAAGGACTACGATCAACTTTAGGAATCTGACAGCAAACCACGATGTCTGGATCAAGAATTTGGCTCCAAGCTCGTATCCATGTGAGCATTTGTTGTCGATGGCTTGTAATATCTGGGAAGGCAGATGACAAAAATTGTGGAAAATTGTAGTAGACATGAGAATCCCTTTGCTTTACATCATGGAATTGGAGTGGAGTGAGCCTTCATTTGATTGCCAGCTTTGTGTGCTTAGCCACATTCTCCCATAATGTTGCCTCTCCACCAATTGGTAACAACTCCTCCAAATCTAGCACTGGTGCACAGAGAAAGTAAGGCACATAAGCCACTGCAGAGTAAGAATCGGACATGATCCTTTGGGTGATTCAAATGGTGTGATTTGCCTCAACACCTTGAACATAAGCTTTGGCTTTAAAAGTGGGTTTCTTGCTTTGATGAACCTCTCATATTTTGCAGTTGTTAAGGACTCAAGGACATTTATGTCACTAAAAGCTTCAATGTCATCGTGAGGTTGGATATTACGTACCTCATCAAGTGGTCGTGGTGGAGAGACAGATTGGGTGCAGGCATATAAGGTTAGTGGGAATATCAATAGAGATAGAAGGTAAGCGAGAGAATGTGCATTTTTCTTCAAATGGGTTAGTAGGAGCTACGCTCGGAAGGGATTTAAAAATTTACCGCGATGGAAGAGAACATGGGATAAGTAGCTGAAATAGAGGAGCCTTGTGTCTCTTCTTGACCCTCGCCTGAACTTGGGGGTGGGTGTGTGGGTTTGTTAGTTTTCATGAATTCCTAGAGTTCAGTTATATCTTTTGGGATTATATTAGGATATCCAATATGTTGTTTATCAAAATTATAAACCATAGTTGTAAGCATAGACTCCAAATGCTTATGGATATTTTGATAAAGTTTATTAATACCAAAAGGATGACATAAAGTGGATTCTGAAAGATCTAGATGATGATGGGTATTATATACTTCTATCCAACCGTGGGCTAATGACCCGTTGATAACTTCTTGTGCAACAACCTTGTAGTTGGTTGGCGTTATTGGGATATCATCTGGCACATAAACAGGTCGAGTTTATCGACACTGTTATCCAAGATTCTTGATTGTTGTAGCACCCGACACCAACTACAAAGGTTGAGCACTATGGGATGTAAGGGATAGAAAAAGATATTAGTTGGTTCAGTTAGTACTATATCTCTCGGAAGAATTCCCATTATAATGGTGGGGTTAGCATCTATTTCTGTATTTCGACGGATGACTGTAAGGTCTCCTAGACTGAGGTCTTCTGTGAGGTTAATCTCATATTGAAGGAGAGAGAACGTTAGTGTAGATAAAAACAATGTTAGTGTTTGAGGAGGGACCCAAGAGGAGTTATCGGACGAGCCTATCTCTAAGGCTCGTTCAATGAGGATTTGTAATTCATCAGTTGTTTCTGTCCTCTTAGTCCGTTGTTGCATGGAAAGCTAGCATTTCGGTTCTTGTATCCTTGAGTCATTGTTGGAAAGGAGGTCAGAAATGGTAGCCTCTTGTACCTCTCTAACAATGGCCAACTCATCATATCTTCTTGTGGCCTCTTCTTTTGACTTTCTTTTGCAGTGGTGGCCTATGCATGAGCATCTTTAATCTGCTTCAGTCTTTTCAATCTGCCAAACTTTGGCTATTGCTTAGCTACTACTGATGTACGTGTTCAAGCACTTGCTCGTGGTGGTTGGCCATCATCTGATTAATCTCCACATTCTTTGCTTAGGTCACTTCATTTAAAGCTTTGAGTTTGTCAGCCTGGGCTTTGTTTATCTACTCCCGTTCGATTTGAAGGATGACCACCCTTTGTTCAGCACAGCAATGGCTTCATTTAGCTTAGTGATTTTCCCCTTGAACCCTTCTTCCTTGGCTGTGAATGTGGCATGGAAGTCGATGTGTATGTTGGTCTTCCCTTTTTCTTGCATGTGCCACTTCCTTTTGAAGTTGGCCTTTGGCTTGGTTGACTTATGCTTTGAGCTCCATGTTTTCTTGCATGTGCCACTTCCTTTTGAAGTTGGTTGGTTGACTTATGCTTTGAGCTTCGTGTTTTCTTTGATCCTCTAGACGACTATCTTGCTGAGTAGTTTGTTGTGCTTTTCTAATGTTTGGAATCTGTGTTTCTGCTCTTGCACTTCTTTTAAGATTTTAAGTATTACATCTTTGTGTGTAGCATCTATTGCAGCCATTTACTCCTTAAGCCCATGCACTTGATCATTTTCTCCTGTAAATGTTTCCATAGGATGGCATTCCTATCATGGAGCATGTGAGTAAGTAATTGGCATCGCCATACCCTTTGTTCTTGTTCCCACATAGAGACACTTGTGGAGGCGGAGCCCTTTGTTTCACGAAATTGCAGTTGTAGTATGTTGTCAAGGCCCTCCACGGTTCCCACTAGGAATTGATCAGCCTCTAAGTTGTGCACAGGAAGGAAATTTCTCTTATTATGCCCATATATTCTATTCGCCTCTTCTTACTGGGGCTTGTCGGCTAGTCTGCTCTCTTTATCTTTTCAACTTCGTGGTCTTCCTCTATGGCCTCTGGTTGTGCTGATGTAGCTTCTTCATACCTTGTGCTCACATCTATTTGGGGTACTTGTTGTTTTGGAGCCTAGTCTGCACCAATTTTCACCAAAGGTGGCTAGTCCAAAATGACAAAGTCGCAGAGTGGTGAGAGGTTTGTGAATACTATCTGGACTGGGTTTGAGGGTGGTGTGGGAAGTGGCAACTCAAAAGCTACACTTGTTGGTATGCTTATCCCTTTAGTTCCATGTGCTTCTTGTTGCTCTAGCACACCTGCTTCTTCAATGAAGCTATCTCCTGTGTGAAAATGAATTGATGATTTGGAAAAATAAAAAGGGGAAGTAAAAAATGCAATTGATTAAGGAGATATGAATTGATTAGGAATACTAAAATGTATTCAATCTTTACCCACCACGATGATTTTATTCATACGAATGAAACAAACAAAGGTGGATAACGTGCTCCTACCTGAGAGTGAGGGTCATAAGCAAGGAAGAAGGCACAAACACGGACATGGACGCAACCCAATAGGCGATGAAGAGCAGTGCAAGACGATGAAGATCAAATGCAAGCTGATCACATGGAGGAGGTTGAAGAAATATGCTCAAAAAGGGAAAGAAGAAGTATTTATGATTCAGCCCCGTCGGTCGCGACAGCAAGCTTAAATTGTCATGTCACATGTCCACATACGATCGGCGCAAAGCTTGCAATCGTTTCACGACGTGAACCATTTTAAAGTGGTTCACGGCATGAAACTATTTTGAGCGTTTCACGGCATGAAGTAGCCCAGACCAGTTCATGGCGTGAACCTGGTTGATCCCTTCTAAATGTAAATTTTGATACCCTATGGCTTCCTATATGCTCAAACACTCAAAGCTACACATTATGCATACAAAGAAGGAGGAGGGTACACATGAAAATGAATGATCATGTTTCACGGCAGGACAAGCATACTCTTATAACCTGTGGGTATTTTCATATTTTTCCCTCCATCCAGTTGAGGAGTGCATCCATTGAATCCCAGTGAACCTGTTCTATTTTTTGTGCATGTGCACGTGTTCTTTACTCTGGTGCAAAATTTGGTTTAGTTCTTTCTCCTTGGTGGATGACATTGGCAAACAACTTTCTTTCGCCATACCAATTTTGGTTCTTGTTTATCAATTGATCTAGCGGTGGATTGGTTTTGTTTGTGATTATGGCCCTCTTACGTTGTTCTGAAGGTGCACATAGCATTGGGTCTTGGTCTTTGGTACCCATACCGTTGCATTCCCTTGATAGTAGCCCTATGCTGCTAGTAAGTCCTTTCCACACCCACTACTTTTGAATGCTAAGTTGAGTGGAGGCTTGCTTGGAATACTGTTTCGTGTCCTTGGGGTGCCTTCCTTCCCTTGCTTGTAGCACAGCTTTTTTGGCTGGATTCCCATGAGATCTTGTCTATATCATAGTACCCTTGGACTTGAAGCTAGGCTTTGGAAATCCATTGTTAACGTACTGAAGACTTTTGCTGGTTTGCTTGTGGTTTTCTTATATAGAGATGAGGTTGTGGTGTGGACGCTCTCTCTTTTATGGCCTCTGCTTTCTTTGGTACTAGTAGCTCCTTGTCACATGTTATTTCATGTTTTGCTTTATTTAATGGACTCCATAATGGAGCAGTGATGGTGTCCTTGCCATCATTGAGGTGTGCTGCCCATTCCTCCTATTGGATGTGACAATTACCCAGCGGCGCAAATCCAGGAATCATCTCTTCCTCCATGGATCCTACAGGCATGACAAAAACCTTTCCAACCAAGGAATTATTTCTGATAGAAATATTAACATTAAAAAATCCCATGGTTTTTGTAGTTGACAAGTGCACACTACGAACTTGTGCATTAGAGGCCTCAAGGTGAGGTTTGTGGTGGCTAGAGCTATCCATGTTTCATAGAAGATCAAGTTATGACTTGATCCCATATAAATTAATGCAATGACTTTAGTGTGACTCTCTTTTGTAGAAACTTTTACACTAAGATGTGCAGGTTCTCTCTCTCTCTCTCTCTCTCTCTCTCTCTCTCTCTCTCTCTCTCTCTCTCTCTCTCTCTCTCTCTCTCGTAGAAGTCCACTCTCTTTATGTCTTACTGTAGTCTCTCTCTCTCTCTCTCTCTCTCTCTCTCTCTCTCTCTCGTAGAAGTCCACTCTCTTCTCTAAAGAGAGTGGACTTCTACGAGAGAGAGAGAGAGAGAGGGCAGTGGGCGGTGGCCTTAAGTGAGGGGAGGGCCCCCTCAACGCCGCTCTTAGTGGGGTGGAAAACCTCACTAAGCATGACGTCACCCTTAGCGGGGTGGACACCCTCACTAAGGGCAATGTTGCCCTTAGTGAGGGGCTAAGGTGCCCACCCCCCCTCTCTCTCTCTCTCTCTCTCTCTCTCTCTCTCTCTCTCTCTCTCATGCGCGCCCATGCCCCTCCTCTCTCTCTCTCTCTCATGCGCACGTGCGCCCACATCTCTCCTCTCTCTCTCTCTCTCTCTCTCTCTTTCAATTCTTTTTCTCTCTCTTATCTCTTATTTCTCTCTCTCTCTCTCTCTCTCTCTCTCTCTCTCTCTCTCTCTCTCTCTCTCTCTCTCCAACACCTCTCAAACCCTAAAACTTTTGAAACCCTAAAATTTATTTTCTTGATATTTTTTCTCTCTATTTTTAGATCTCTCTCTATATTTAGCTCCCTCTCTATTTTTAGCTCTTTCTCTATTTAATCTTTCACTTTATCTATAGTTTTTTTTTCTTTAGATCTCTTCTTAGTTTCTTCCAACTAGTTTCTTTCTTTTTTGTTCATTTTATTTGTTCGGTCTCTTTCTCTCCTCTTTCAATCTCCTTTTGAGCTCCCCTTTTTTATATGGTGCCTTCTCAACTTGAACGAGGGACACAAGTGTTCTTACTATTCAATGGCACCAAAGTAGCTACTGGGACCGTTTTACACGTAAACCCTACTGTGTGGATACCGTTCATGGAATTCCTACATCATTGTATGGCCAGCAAAGTAATTGCGTAACTGTTGTTATATCTCTCTCAGTTTTGCAATTATGATCTTTTTTGTGGTGATTCTAAAAACTATTTGTAATAAACAATTTATGTTAGTGGTTTTATATCTATCTCCCACCTTTACAATAATGCTCTTTTGGGGTGGTTTTTTTTAGAGTAATTTGTAGCAAGCGATTGAGTAATTTGTCTTGTATATGCTAATGTGTTTAGATTGATCCAAACACATCAAAGAAAACCCCACATCCAAAGCATGCACAACGCTTAAAGAGCACACCTGCCAAACAAGCAAGCTAAGAAGTGACAATTACGAAGAAGGGGAAAATAGTGAAAGAAGATGATGAAGATTATTCTCCTCCACGAAGAAATCCACCATTATCTTCAAAACAAGGTGCTTCTTCAAAATCCATGAAATCAACAAAGGACATAGGATAGGTGGAGGAAGGAGGGAACTAAAAAAGGAGTTGATAATGAAGACCACTTCATGGTGACACATGCAACTCGTTTGCAACTAGGACTCCTACATGACAACCTAAATAGAGTAAAGGTAATTGTTATCCACTTTTTACTAAATCTCACATAAGGTATTTATATGGCTCCCAAGCACAACCTACGTGTGTGCATTGCAGGTGTAGAAAGCCACTCCTTTGCCACCTATTCCCTTGTGCAGACTTGTGCTTAATCGCTCTATAAGATGAGTGTAGTTCAAGTACAAGAAGCTCGCAAGGAAATTTTATAAAAATGGCTATGTTACCGATTAATGCAAGTTCATTTGTTCTATCTCCTCATCCCATAATCCTATTAGAGAAGTGACACAACATGATGTTAGTGCATGGGATGACATATGGCGAATGAAAAATGAGGATTTCGAGTTCATGTGATCAAAGGCACACAGTGGGAATTTATGCTACGTAGCAACAAGATGTTCTATGTGTGGGGTCGTCAATCACATCGAGTTGTGGCATGGATGGAAGAGATTAGTAAATGTGAGTCATCTTAAATTTCTTACTTTTTCTACACGGTGTTAAGTTAAAATTTCCCAAATAGTATTCCAGGTAAACCTTCAATCTTTTGACACTTGCAATATCATTTACATATTATCGACTATGTTGTAACATGTTAGTAATAGGATGATTACCTCGTCCGACCTGAGATATTGACCCCCTAGTAGATAGCTTGTTGCAAATGAGTTTGAAGAGAAATGGAGAACTGCATTTTATAAAGATGAAAGAAAGTGGAGGCATGCTACAAGGCGGTGGTGGTGAGTGAAAACCCTACACAAGGGGAAGGTTTCTTTGAGTAAGAAAGGCTACACTCTTTCCTCTGTCTACTTGGTAGGCAACAACATTTTATGGTTTTAATGTTGTGGTTTAATTTTGGTGTTGTGTTGCAGGACAACTAGTACAAGTTAATTGGGATGAGAAACCGGATTGTTTGACAGAGGATAGGCTGTACAGTTTGGCATCTAGCTTGTTGCCAAATGACCAAAAAGCACAGATTTTAGATATTTTGATTAATGGCAATTTGCAGAGGCTGAAGGATTCATAAATCCATAAAAGTAAGTAATAATTACATTCCCTATCTTCTTGATATACACAAAGCACTATATTTTGTTTGAATAACAATTTCAATGGCAGCACAACAAATGCAAGTTTATTCAGGGATTGGCTTCAAAGAGAAGTCGTATGGCATGACATTGGAACACAGGGTGTAGCCATGCTTGTAGAAATATCAAAAAAGTACAAGATAATTTTCCTAGAAACATTTTTGGAGGACCTGACCGATCTTAAGAGATTATAGTTTTGGGAAACTGTTCAAGAAAATGGTGGGATCGCTAAAGAAAAAAGGCATGGTATCTTCAAACCCTACTGTCTTAAGGCTACCAAAGCATGTTGTGTTTGGGTGTGTAACATTCTACAAAGCTTACTTACTACTTAATTGTGCTCTTATATTCGTAAATTGAATAGAAACAATAATGTGTAGATGGATTTGTAAGTGCCATGCGGAGAGATATATTGTAGATGTGCCTGCAATCTTAAAAGATTGGTGCAATACACAACATGAGAGCACTATGTATACATAACAAAACTTGGAGACCTTTGGGATGTAGGGATATACAAGAGATACCCAATCCTTGACTTCCCAAGTGACAAATTTCCTAAGGTGAGAAGGAGATGTATACTCCGGCCTATAAAGCGAAGTAATCCACCATGGTATGAACTATACAATTAGATATTTTAGTTTTTTTAAAATATTATTTCTTATATCTTTTCAAATTGTGATTTCTATTTTGAAACCTAGAAGTCTACACGACCAATTACATGTTAAAGGCAAGGACATTGTTTAAGTAGAGAGAGAGGACAGCCAAGAAAAGTTGCCTCCAAAGCTCCCTAAAAAATCGCACTCATTCTGCCTATGAAAGTATGATAGCATAGCTCTAAAGCACAATTGTGGTTCTCCAACGTGATCTTTAGTGATACCAATCATCCTAATGTATTACCAACATCCATATCGCTGCATGCAATTTTCTAGCATCTTTTTATTTTCAGATACATATACTCACGTGCTTTACGTCTGTCACACATAATCCCATCTAGAATTTCCTATCGGTATGGTCCCAACCCCTTGTAGTGACACTTGCGTAAGTAGTCAGAGTCTAAGAATATAAAAGAGTGATACTTTATGGATGATTTTCTCACAAGGATCAAAGATCTTAGAGAGCAGCTTGCATGTATTGATATAGCCTATCCGGATAGTACTCCATTGGTGTCTACTATTCTCATAGCTTTATAGGATGCATACCAGGTGTCTGCATCCACACTTTGGCTCATGATGAAGGATAACCCTAATGCTCTTATGTTTACTAAGTTGGTTGCAATGATCTTACATTTAATAAGTTGGTTGTAGCGCTCTTATGTTTAATGAGTTGGTCGTAATGCTCTTGCACAAAAAGAGCAATATCGACAAAACCAAAGCACTATGCATGTGGAAGATCACATATTCAAAAAAGGTAAAAGTAAAGATTTTTCACAAAATGGCTAAACGCCAAAGGCAGAATTAACCCAATCTTCTAGCAAGGATGTTGAGAGAAGGGGGGTGATAAGCTTAAGAAGAAAGAAAAACACAACTATTTTCAGAAGTCGAGCCATTATATCAATACATGTAGAAAAAGGCTACAGAAAGAGAAGAATAAAAATTTAGGCATGGCTATGGCTAATGCATTAGCACCAAGTGCTTAAAATAAGGTGTCAACAAACTATACACAAGATGATTGAGAATTCAATGGGAGTTATTACACTTATGTCCCGATGATGTACACACGTTAGTGATAAATTAGCATATGTGTGGTATTTTGATAGTGATACTAGCAAAAACATTACTTTCTCAGTGTGATTTATTTTTCTTTGTTGAGTTTCCTCCTCAAGGAGGTAGAGTCACATGTTCAAACAACTCCTCATATCCAATAAAAGGAGTTCGTAAGGTTTTGCTCATGGTTACAAATGGTGGAACAATCACTCTCTCAGAAGTATTATTTGTTCTAGGCATTAAAAACAACTTTTTAGTAGTCTCTTAGATTACTAGGGTAGGTCAAGTGGTAACATCTATTGATGAAAGGTGTAGAGTTCATAATTGGAGTGATGGAGACATCACTATGATATTTGGTACTACAGTCCATGGGCGCCACAAGTTGGACAGGTGATGAAGACAACAAGGTCAAACAAATGCAAGGGCAATGATGAGAAATATTTCTTCTATAAAGGAGGTTTCAAAAAATTAGGATCAAAGGCACCTTTTAAAAGTTCTTATCCGAAGAAGGATTTTCCTAAGGAGTCAGGAGTCGTGTAACTTTTGTGGTAAACCCAATCATGAAGGAAAATATTTTTTCTTTAGGAACAAAGCTCAGAAGACTTACATTATAGAAGAAGTAGCTAATTTAAGTGAAGAAGAAGTAGAGAAGATAGAAGCAAAGTCCTCCAGCTAATGCCAACTTTGTTAAAGATAAGTGGGCTTTCTAAACCAACTAGAAATTCCCTGACCTATACTCACCCCTCTATTCTAAACATGTCACCCCTCTATTATTTAGGAACAAAGCTTAGATAACTTACATTGTAAAAGAGGTAGATTTAAGTGAAGAAGAAGTAGAGAAGATAGAAGTAAAGGCCTCCAGCCAAGGCCAACTTTGTTAAAGATACGTGGGCTTTCTAGACCAACTAGATACTCCCCAACCTATAGTCACCCCCTATATTCTAAACTTGTTGTAATTATTAATAGAGCTGGAATCTAGCATCATAACTGACATTGTAAACCCACTAGAAGTAAGACCTACTATGGGAATGTTCCACGGGAACACTCACAGGAACACGGATTATGGAAGGAGGCCGGAAGCAATTAATGCGAGAGAGCGCGATTGTAGCCATGGGAACATAAAGACGCACATAATTTTTCCATATTTTTG
Organism: Cibotium barometz; assembly: GCF_041138505.1. Lineage (NCBI taxonomy): Eukaryota > Viridiplantae > Streptophyta > Polypodiopsida > Cyatheales > Cibotiaceae > Cibotium > Cibotium barometz. The sequence goes on from NC_141091.1 coordinate 9,317,728, forward strand.
TGCCGAAGTGCAATGTAAATCGTTTTAGGCCAATGTGGGTTCTAAATGAGAGTTCTAAGTGTATTAAGCAAGGCTCACTTATGGGGTTGTCCGCCCATGTGTGAAAGAGGCTTAGGATTAGGGTTAGGGTTAGTGACATCTCTATAAAAGAGATGTTAGCTAAAGAAAGAGTACGTTTTTGGCCATTCTCATAAGCTATTCAGTGAAGCTCTTGAGCTCTCAAGCTATGGCAACTCTCTAACTCTCTCTCTATTGTACTCTAATGAGCATCAAGCTCTCAAGCTATGGCAACTCTCTAACTCTCTCTCTATTGTACTCTAATGAGCATCAAGCTCCAATGAGTATAGCTCCACTTCTTTCTCTTAATCTATTTTAGCATCATTGAAGTAGATTAATCTGTGATTAGTTGAATGCTTCTTTCTTTCTCTTGTGTATGCATGCTTGTAGTGAGTGTGTGTGTAGTCTCCATTGATGCCAGCTCTTGCCCACTTCATTGGCAATGAGTTATTCATGGATAGGACTCTCTCTATGAGCTTGTGGGTTTGTGAATGTTACATTCTATGCTTGCTTAAGCTTGTGGGTTAGTAGATGCACGCTTATGGGTTTGCTTGCATTAGGGAAAGCTAAGATTTAATCAATGTTTAAATGGGATTAAGAGATTGCCATGCATTGCTTGTTCTCCTGATTAGTGAAGTGGGTTTAAGGGATTGAGAGATTGATTAAGGTATTTGAATGGTTGAATCGTCAAGTGGTGGTTCGTGTATGTGAGCTCTCCCTCAAGGGATAAGCCTTCATGCACTAATCGGGTCGAGTCCTCGGATTGACATTGTGTTTCTTAACACATTTGTTGATCGATAGTACTCTATGAGCACTATATTGCACAGTAGAGAGAACCGCTCTTCAATGGCGCCGCTACCGGGGAGCGAGTGCCTACATCAGTTGAGCACCATACACACACTACCACTTCTTGTTAAGCTCCAATCAGTTGCAAAACCGTTGGATAGGAGAGCAGGCTTTGGGACTAATTTTGGTACATATTTAAGACTAATATTTTGTTAAATTCTCTTTATTGTCTTGCAATTTGAGTGCAATTAGCTAGCTACGCCTCTCCCTTGAGGTTAGGACAAGGATTCAACACACGGGAAGGATTGGAGGTAGGTGCTAAACCTGCCAATTTCAATTTGTGTGCGAAAGAGAGAGGCCTGATTTGCATTTCTATCATTCTGTTTGAGGATAATTTTTGCTGTCTAAGGTAAATTTTTATAATTTCAATTTTTTGCATGTTCGTTTTATTTTTTGTTCTTAGCCTAGTTTTCTGCATCTTTAATTTTATGCATTTTAGTTCTCTGTTAAACCTGCACCTGTAGAGAAACTGAAATCTGTACACACACATGAAGATTGAACATTTTGAATTTGCTGCAAATCTCACACACGCATTGAGTTCTTGTACACGCATTGAATTTGCTGCAAATCTCACAGCTGCACACGGATTGAGTTCACTGCACACGCACTTCAAAAAGAAAAAAATAATACTAATAAAAGAAGGCGGTTGTGCATGAACAACGCACCGTGCGGAGAGACCCACACACCGCACCATAAAGACCGCCACCGCACCGGATAAAGGGGTGCAAAAAAAAATCATTTTCTAGCGCAAAAAATTGGGAGGTTTTCAAACTTTTCAAGAGGAGTTAGAAAACACCCATCGTCGAAATTTTGGTCTCGGAACCATTTTCCCATAGTGAGTTAATTATGGAAAACTGGTAAAGTTTAGGCAATTTTTTATCCTGAAAAATGCGCTATTTTTTTGGCCTAATGTGTTCGAGGGCCTAGTGCTAAACAAGATGAGGCTAGTACAACCAAGGATAGTTCAGGGGGTTCTGTTTTTGTGGATAAGGTGAACGAGACTCCAGATGCCATCATTGATTCTCATAGAAGATGCATTGCAGCTTTATCTGAGCTACCCAAGAAGCTTCAAGAATACCCAAACCCTCGTGAGGAGAAGATCAATCTAGCTGTACATCAGCAACTCATTAGGGAAGCTCAATCAATACTTGAGGGCCCACCTCCACCTATCCCTCGGGGCCCCACTTCTCTTAAGCCAACATTAGAAACCATACCAGAAGTGTCATCAAGTTGGAAAATAAAAAGTGAGCTAATCTCTCATAGCGAGAAGTCTGCACCAATTGACACCCCATTGAAAGAAGGCATTCTGCCACCACCTACTCTTTCCTTCCCATGCAATGATGAAGTTATTGATGCTAACGAGGACATGGCAAATGAGATGTGGGCAGCAGTTCATGAGAAAGTTAATGAGAATATGTCCTCTATTATTTCACCTCCATTCTCTGAAGTGGATTTTACCAGGGGCATAGAAAACAACTTTAGACGCCCAAGCATCCAAGAGGAAGTTCAAACAATTGTTTCTCCTAGAAGTAAGCATACAATGAAAACCTTACCATCTTATTTGGGAGAATATGAGAACTGTTCTCAAACCTTGAGGATACCCTCCATGCATAGAAGATTGACAAAGGAGATGGATATGGGTATCGTGCAAGCTATTTTGTCAGCACCAGTGGCTTGTACCTTACCTTTGCTTGATTTGATAAAGCTTCGACCAGAGTTGTGGAATGATATTGCCACATGTTTGTTAGAGCAGGTATTGCTATAAAAGGGTCACCATCAATGTACCATACACCCTGAGACAAAGCATGTTATGCTAGTTCCTATCAACAAAGTAGAAAAATTTTGTGAGGGCGATCAGGGAAATGCTACCCTCCCATTAGAAGTCCAAAAAGTAGCTTCAACTGCAATACTTGATAGTGGTGCAAGAGTGGGCATTGTGACAAGGTCCATTTGGGAAAAGTGAGGCAAACCAGTTATTAGGAGTACAAGTATGTGCTTGCAGCTAGATGGAAGCTTAGAACATCCCATTGGGCTGCTAGAGAACATATTGGTCACCACATGTGGGATTGAATATGAGCACACATTTGTAGTAGTGGATTTTGGAAAGCATCCAAACTATGAAGTGATACTGGCTAGACCATTCATGCGACAATTTCAAATGATTCAAGATTGGGGATACAATTATTTGTACCTTCGACATGATTCTGTCATCACAAGGGTCAACCTAAAGAATCACTCATATCGTAATGTAACAAGGTCTCCAATAGATGAGTTTGATTCTGCTTCATCTCAGGGCGGCTCAAGAGTTACATTGTCAGATGGGCGAGAAGATCTGTGGATGTGTGGAGCCTCATGTAAGGATTTCAATACTGAGAGACTTAAGGATAATCGAAGTGTATCAGATGAGGCATACATTCCACAACCCTTCCCTGAGCACTTAATTGATCCCCTAGAATGGAGTCATGTCCTTGCAACATTATCGACATGTGCTTTACCTAAGCCAATTCAATTTTGTGACTCAGATGGATATGACATTATTCCTATACGAATGGTACAACCACGTGACCTTCTAGATGATTTGTACTATAGGGATGCATCCACAACAGCACTGCATGTAGAGGAAGTCTCAGTGGAGGATTTAACACTCGAATCTACTAATGATGCTGATAAGGAAGATGGATGGGACTCTGATTTTGATGATGATGTGATAATCCCCGAGGAAGAGTTAGGAAAGGCACGCCTACTCTTGAGAGGAAGGGAGGTTCAAATAGATATCCCTCAAAGCCGACCCAAACGTAAATGCTGTAAGAGCCATAAGAGAATCTGTAAACAAGATGAGAGGGAACGATGTGAGAGAATACAAAAAGAAGACGAGGAGTTTAAGAATGAACACTCTTGACCACCACCTCACTTCTCAGGAAAGAATGGATATCTATACTATGTTTAAGCACAAGATAGTATCAAAGACCATCAGATGGATTCCAACCAGGAGAAAAGCTAAAAACTGTTAGCAAAAATCGCACAAGATAGTATCAAAGACCATTAGATGGATTCCAACCACGAGAAAAGCTAAAAACTGTTTGCAAAAATTACAAAAAAACAAAGAGACCAAAACAAAAACTCAAGTCTCAAACAGATTCAAAACGAAGTGTCGGAAGTGCAAAGATAAAGGTTGAACGAAAAACTCTGATGCTGCAAGATTGCAAAAGAGAGCTCAAAACCGCATGGTCTTCAATTAGTGATGACTCAAGTGAACAAGAACAAGGTTTCAATGTTCCCCCCAACTTCACACAGTACACTCTTCAAGATCGGAAGATTGTTCTTTCAATAGCCCATGCAACAAAAGCCAAGCATGCCAGGGGTTTCATATGATGGTCCAGAAAATGCAAAAAAAATTGATATTGCTGAGCCAGGAAAAGAGCCTCGCTATGTTTGGATTGCCACAGACTTGTCCTTAAATGAGGAGAAGTTATTAATTCAAACAATAAAGGAGTATCGCGATGTTTTTGCTTGGAGTTATAAAGACCTCAAAGGAGTTGATCCAAGCATATGTCAGCATACAATTCCATTACGAGAGGATGCAAAGCCTTCCAAGCAACGTCCTTATACTTACAATGAGAATTTTGCACGAAAGATAAAATAAGAAATAGACAAGCTCTTAGAGGCAAAAATTTTCTATGAGATTGAACACACTGAATGGGTCTCCCCGATTGTAGTGGTGCCCAAGAAAAATGGAAAACTTCGAGTATGTGTAAACCTCAAGAAGGTAAATGCAGCTACTGTACGTGATCATTACCCACTTCCAATCACGGATCATGTTTTGGAACGTGTTGTAGGGAAAAAGGTATATAGTTTCTTGGATGGATTCTCCGGTTACAATCAAGTGTCAATTGATCCAAAGGATCAATACAAGACAGTCTTTGCTACTGAAGATGGCATCTTTGCCTATCGTGTTATGCCATTTGGTCTAACAAATGCACCTGCAACCTTTCAACGGTTAATGAGTCATGTATTCAAGGAGTACCTTAGGCTATTTCTTGAGATCTTCATGGATGATTTATGTGTTCACTCACAAGAGCGTGATGATCATATAGAACACCTCAGACTTGTGTTTCAAAAGTGTTAAGTTTATCGTATATGCTTGAATCCTAACAAGTGTAAATTCATGGTAAGACAAGGGAAGATTTTGGGCCATATTGTTTCTCGCAATGGTATTTCAACGAATATGGTAAAATTAATGTCATTGTCTCATTATCTCGGCCTATCAACCCTAAAGGGGTACAAATATTCATGGGACATTGTGGCTATTATCATCGATTCATCTACATGTATGCTGTCCTAGCCAGACCATAATATGCTCTTCTTGTAAAGTTTAATTGGACTGACGAGTGTGAGGAATCCTTTGAAAAGTTGAAGCAAGCATTAGTGTCTGCACCCATCTTACGGGTACCAGATTGGAACCAAATCTTTCATGTCCATATTGATGCTTCAAACTTTGCAATTGGATGTATTTTGGCTCAATCGGGAGAACATAATAAGGATTTCCCAATCTCATATGCTAGTCGACAGTTGAACAATGCTGAGAAGAATTATACCACAACAGAACCATTAAAAACTATGAAATGTATATATATTGAAAACATTTGTATGGGACATAGATGAAAGCTCTTGTTCTTTTAAAATCTTTTGAAGTTACATCATTTAAAATCTTTTAAAATCTTTTGAAGTTACATCATTGTTTTATAATATGTATTTCAATGATCAATTTTCTTCCACACTCTGCCCTATCTTTGTTGTTGTCTTAGCCATTCAGCATGATTCTGCCTCCCCTGTGAGGAGACATATATTGATCGTCTCCGTTCAGCATCTCCGTTCAGCTTGCATCTCTCTTATTGCACATGACACAGCTGATTTAGACTGTTTGATCTTCACACGAGCCCTCACTTGAATCCGCCTATACCACCACTGACATAGTTACTTCATGGGATTACTTTTCTTCACTCCTCCTCCATGTTGAGTGGCCCTTTGATAGGCACAACGTGCTTGCCAATGAGATCTTTCCATGCCTTGGTGGGTAGACCAAATGCCAAGGCTTCCACACTCTTCCGCAAAAAAGAGTCCATGTGCATGCAAAATGTGCTACAAATGCTCAACAACAATAAGACATTTAGTATCGTACAATATATTTTGAACAACAATAAAAACTCAAAGCTGTAGGTATTCAAGTAATAACCATGTATTGTGTCAAGTTTGTCGCACCCCATGCCTTTTCATAGCTACTGTAGAACTCTGTCACAACTGCCTCAAATTTCTCAACATCCCCATCTTCCAATCTGGCTTTTTGCAACAAAGGTGCTAGGTGATCAAGTGCCAACCACGCTTTGGCCTTTGCCACCCTTGCTTTTCCGGAAGAGCCTCGATCAGATACAGCTGCATGAAGCTTTCTCCACACCTCAAAATTTGTACCCAGATGACCTCTCTGGGTATGATTAGATAAGAACTTTCTGCCTTTTGCACCTCCAAAACATGGTTTGCTAGGAACATTTCCTGTCTTCCCTGATCTTTTCAAGTCCTCTTCAATCTTCACTTGACCACAATGTAAACCTGCATCTGAAAGCACTTGCTCTATTTTTTTAATAGTTCTTTCACTCTCTAATGTTGGTTTCATAATCCATGTAAATTCGATGTACATGTAGACTAGTTTCTCAATTATTCTAACCAATGCATGCAAAACACAAATATGAACTCTGATCAAAGGGATAGCAAGAATTGGATCCCAATTAGTTTCTCAATTATTCTAACCAATGCATGCAAAACACAAATATGAACTCTGATCAAAGGGATAGCAAGAATTGGATCCCAATTAGGATCCGCTCCTGGAGCATCATGATTTGGGGCTTGACGCCTATTACTGTTTGCATTTAGGCATTTCCATTCTCTCTCTTTTCCTCCTTTGGAGACACCTCGTTCGGCCATGCAATACAGGCAAGGATACTTGGCCATTTCTCCTTGGGAAATACCAAACATGCATTTCAAGGTTTTAAGATTTGCGCCGCCAGGTGCCATTCAACCTCATATTCACCATATCCTTCTACATAAAGCTTTTCGCCATTCGACTGCTGCTGGATAGTGGAAGGAAGCTCAGTCTAGTTAAAGTACCACTTTAGAATTTCATGGGTCTCTGTTGGAACCTGTTAACAAGAGGCCAGTTAAATTGTCTAAAACATGTAATGGATAGCAACATAATATACTTTTTTTAAAAATGGATAGCACCTCACCTCAAATGCAGCCAGCCACCAAATCTCATTTTCGGATTGTACACTAAAGTGCCTCTCATCATCAGCATTACTGATACTTGCATCCAAATCTCTATTCATTAAAGTCAAGCTAACCCTTTCCAGCTTCTGTCCTTTGATCACCTCACTCTCATCAAGTTTTAAAACAAATTTCAGACTTCCATTGCACTCATGTGAACATTGATGTCATAAAATTTCACCATAGCCATTTGTAATTTCTGAACATCCATAATGAAATTGTTGAACTCTATAAGCTCTATGATTTTCAGTTCCCCGCTCTTTTTAGTCACTGTCAATGTACTAGACACGTGACAAGGCTCTCCAATCAACAAGTTCGACCATTCCCAAGTTGAGAATATTTTAAGCTTTGTTCACGTGAAATGGTTTTGGAATGGGAATTACTGTTTTTTTTCCCAAGCTTAGAATTGAAACCTTCTTTAACTTTATAAAGCAACATCCTGTAAGACTTTGTGCTTATGCCAGCATACCTTTATATTCAAAGAAAGCATTAATTCTTTTGGTTATTTCTTTCCCTTTGGCATAAAAACCCCCTCCAACTGTGGGTCTTCTTTGTTGCTCCATAATTATTGTATATATATGTATTTAATTAATTTCATATAATAACAAATCATATCCCTATTATTTATAAAATATATATAGTACCCTGATCACATTTTAAATAAGAAATCACTTAGACTTTATGGTAAACTAAAATCTTGCTATTGTATTATTTTAACACCTTATCATAGTATATATTGTATTAAAAAATATCCAAAATAAAATCACACTATTGTACACACTATTGTATTGTTTTCATAATTTATCATTTTATCTCAAATAATAAACAACTTTTGATCACAATTCCAAATACTTTTTCTTTAAATTTGAGTTTTTTCTTTTTGTTTTTATACGATATAAATAAATTTTCTAAATCTATAGGCTTAGCATCTCTTATTTTTCTTTTTATACTATATGAGTAATTTTTTAAATCTATAGGTTTATCATCTCTATATATTCTCTATACCTATCTTTTATGTGTTGACATATTTTTAGATACCTATACACTAAATTGTTTATGTTATATTGCTTCCAATTTTTTCATTTTATATATATATATATATATATATATATATATATTGTAAAACTTGTGTGTGTGTGTGTGTGTGTGTGTGTGTGTGTGTGTGTGTGTGTGAGAGAGAGAGAGAGAGAGTTTCTAGCGTAGATAGCCAAGCATATCAATATTATAAACTGTATTTATGTGCACACACTAAAGTATTAGATGTGACAAAAATAGTTATTACATTAACATTTGCCATACAAATTATCAATATTAAAACACTCGATGAGATAGAAAGAGATATACAAAGTATTTAAATGTGTAGTCTCTGCTCTCTCTCTCTCTCTCTCTCCCTCTCTCTCTCTTAGCTAACCAAGCATATCAACATAAAAAAATCACTTTACCTATGCATCACATATTGACTACAAACACATGTCAAATAGATAGAGACAAAAAGGGCAACAATAAAACTAACCTCAAGTTGAAGAGAGAATGATATTCGAAACCACCAACTTTGATGAGAGAGAGAGAGAGAGAGAGAGAGAACTATAACTTCAATTGGTCTAGGGGTTATATATGTCATTTAAATATCATTTTAGTACATATTTTAGAAATTTAACAAGAAGCTCACACACATCTAGAAAAGTTAATTTTAATCTCTTTTCAAATATTAAACAATTTTCCAACACACGTAAATTGATTTTTTCTAAATATATAAAAGTGAACTAATAACATATAAACTATTAATTAATATATCTATATATTTTTTAAAAGTTATGCTGCAAAATCTCAAATAAAGTGGGCATTTCTATACTTATGTTTTTTTGTACAAACATATATTATATAAATTATGAGACCAAAAACAAATAATAAAAATGACGTCTTCAAATTATGAAAATAAAATATTTCACTACTTATGCAATGTGTCTTTATTTTGGATACTTATGCAATGTGTATACATTAGGGAAACTATTCAAGTTTCATTTTTTGTAAATATAACTTAAATATTTCCAATTCCATGTAGTGCTATAATATAAATTTACTGAGCTAATGTGCGGTTAATAATAAGAAGGTTTATAGAAATCCTAAATAAGATATGATTAGGAAACATGATACCCCACACATAGTGTAGATTAATACAAAATATGCTTATACATAGACAATAACCATATACATAAGAGTCATAGTAGAACTGTTTGATTCATTATATTAGATTATTAGTTATTTTATACATTTAAGGGCACCCATTAGGGTGTAAACTATTCAAATGATTGTGACATTTAATCATTAATAACATTAATTATTTTCTTAAGTTGTTTCTCTCTATGACTACATTTTGTTGGGGGATATAGGGAACAATATATTGGTGGTTTTAATGCCATGTGTTTGATAAAAATGAATAAATTCATTTGAAATGTATTCATCAATGTTGGATACATTTGCTAGAACAACAGTGCAAGTGTGGAAATGGGTGTTGGGTAGATTTTACATGAAGGCAACCCTCCCAAATGTCAAAAGACGAGATCTTAAAGTGTATACCATGAAATAGATTATGCTATTGCATCTTCTTGATTACATGGACATGAGAATGACGAAGTCTATAATGCCATCTTAATGTTTCTAAATCGAGACATTTCTTGGCTAATGGTTGACATGGCTTGAGAAATAACCATGGTGACCCTATGCAAATAAAGGTACCCATGTTATTTGCACGTCAAGTGAGTTGGTAGATTTACCTTAATTTACAAATTAATCATGGTGAAACTTTTTTAGGACCAATAATAATTATATATATTATTTCAAAACCAACTTTACAACCAAACCCAACTGAAAAGAGCTCTTATCCCACCAAAAATTACATGACCATATTCAAAAATCTACATATCAATTTCCATCTATCATCTTCTAACACAAATGAAGATTGTTCCCAAGAGATCTTATAACCCAACTGAATACAAGTTTCCATCATAGCCTCTTGTGTACCATCTAGGAGGTTGCTTCTCCAAGATTTCCCCTTTTCTTGTCTAAATTTTGACTGTAGGCCTTATACCCGCACGATCCTTAATAAAGGCCACAAAAGTGTAACCTGCTTTTCTTTAGGTACCACCTCCTTGTTTTAGGACCAAACTTCACTTGATTTGGTTTCAAGTCCAGACTAGAATATCCGTGAAACATACCAAACACCTATTAGGATTCCCTAGTATGCATGAGAGTCCCCCAAGGAGGTAAAGAAATCAAGTAATGCCATTTCGGAGATCTTGAATTGATTGTACCATCTCATCTTTATCTATTTTGTTCACATAATATACATATATACACATTTATGCATCAGCTCTATCACATCCAGCCTAAGAGAAGTTCCATTCTGGAAAATAATACACTTCCTAGTATTCCATATTTCCCACAGATAACAAAACCTTATTATGTTGAATATTAGATCAGTAGCCCCATCACTGACTGTCCATTTCCCTAAAATCCAATCCCCCACTGACCTTGTGTTCCTATACTATGCCAAACCCATTTACCAATTCTGCCCCATGTCCCTCTAATGGCTCAACAATCCCAGAAGGCATGCTTCCCATCTTCCATGGGGTAGTCTTGCACCTGGGACAACACCCACTAGTAAAATTTCTCAGCATTACAATAATCCTAATAGGCAAGGCCCACATACATATCCTCCATAGGAAAACGTAAGATTTGATAGGAATGCAACATTCCCATACAGCTTTCCATCTCTTCCTCCAGCTACTAGGACTCCAACTCTTCCTCCATATTTTATTGCAATATTCTACATTTATCTAACTCTTCCTTAATTCTTTATACAAGTTCCTAGTTGTCCCTTTGAGCAATTTAGCCCCATTGAACCAATCCCAATCCTTAATCTAGCAAGATCCATCAAATCACTACAACAAGAGAAGGCATCATTAGCGGCGCTTATTTGTGGTGATTTACATTATGCCACTATTAGCATCTTTGAGAACGGTGCTAGATAAATGTCGCTATTAGTGCCATTATTGGCAGATTTTAATAAACGCCAATATAAGCGTTGCTTAGCAGCACTATAAAAATGCCACTATAAGCACTAGTATAAACACCGCTTGAAGTGTGGTTGGGAAAAAAATACAATGTTGTAATGGAGTGGAAATAAAAACTTAAAATAAATTAAAATCCAAAAAGCTTGATAAACATCCAAATATTTTTGAAATAAAACATCAAAATCACCAAATTGTTATACAAACCAATCATATTTTATGAATGATATATATTTTATTAGTACCATCATCAAATCCATCTTGCAATAAATCCATGCATGCCAATTGATCTATCTCTAAATCCATCGTTTCAATGGCTCCTATATCAATACAAAATCCTATTCCACTACTTGAAGAAGATGTAGAGGTATTATCCTCATGGTCATCATACTGATTGTTAGTTTCACTCTCCATTGATTGTCCCAGCATGCATTTCTTCAACATCTTGATCTTGAAATATACATTCAGATCGAACTAGAGCGACTTGTATTACATACTACCACCAATTAGGATCTCTTTGGTCCGGATGAAACACAACCTAAAAAGAAGAACCACAAAATATTTACAAGAAAATAAATACAATGCCTTCCTTTTTATCTATAAATTCATCAAATTTAAAAATCAAGTGTAAACCTGTTCACAATGTTGTGGTAGAAAGTGTTGTGGTAGAACGTATGTTTCTCTTTAATCTTGTCATAATTTAGTTGAGTCAATTACAAAAAATTCGCCTTGGATGCTTCTTGACGTTGCTTGAGTACCTCTATATACCACTTTGAACCACTTCATGTGTTAAAGATGAACAATTTGAAATCTCTAAATCCAATCTCCAAGATGTATTGAATTCTTCCACAATATTCAAGTTTCTCCCCTATAATATTATTATCTCTTCTACTAGCTCGACTATCTTGGTCAAAACTTGCAATTACACCACAATCATATGTGATTCTCTTGGAGTTCACACGTTTAGTGCGAAAATGCAGTCGACCTCATGACTACATTGCATATGCACTTTATAATGCAACCTAAATAAAAATCTTTAATATACCTTTAATTTAAGCAATTTAGTATTCAACATTATATATCTTAGAAAAATACAATGTATGTTAGTTCAATATTAAAATATCTTTACTTACATGGTAGTTGCAACCCCTTACATACTCCCATTCTTCTTTTGTAATCTCCTCTCCCATCCTTTCGGCTTGCTCTAGGGCATCTCTAAGCCATTCAATATTGCAATCCTTTGAAAGAGCCTTTAGGTTGGGTGGGTATGCCATGTGCCTTTGTGTTGATCTCTTAAATTCTCTTCTCTCCTCTATACTTATCTTTCTTGCATCTCCATATTTCTCAATCCACTTTTTCATCACAGAAGTGTTAATAAGAAGATAAAATTTAACGACCTTTTTGTGCATGGACTCGTCCATCTTTCAAATACATCCTTTTCCATGTGGCACATGTGACACCATTCATTCATCCTCATTGTTATGCATGAATCTAGGCATAGATGGATCAATTTGTTTCAAATATTCAAAGACGTATATAAGGGATTCTTGCACCAACCATCCCTGTGATATGCTTCCTTCTAGCCTTTCCCTTTACCTCACAAATCCTTCAAGGTTTTCATGAAACGTTCAAGAAAAACCATCCGCCCACTAGGAACAATGCCACATATAGCCACCTCATCCACCAAATGTAGTGGAAGGTGCCATTGAGTTAAGTATGCTTCTTGAAAAGATTTCTTCAATCATACACACCACCTTAATTGGCTCAACTCGAGTCCTCTCAATGGAATCTGGATGAATTGCCTTTGACACTGTCCACCTATTCAACAAAGGAAGAATTCACAAATTAAATAAGAATAGATGATTTCAAAGCTATATGTTATACGAAAAGTACAAATCTATAGATTAGAACTCACCTTGCCAATCCACCTAATTTATAGATGGCATTTCAAGATTTCTCTTCTCTGCACCCACCAATTGATATATCGGAAGTATGAACAAGTGAAGTCAATTTTTGAAAACAATAAAAGATCAATATAGAGTCAACATAACATAAACTGAAGAGTGCTCAAAAAATAGATATAGTTACGTACGTACCTGCATCATCTTGTGTCAATCATGTGATTTGAGACCATACAATTGATGCTCACTCTTCTTTTTTCTTATTGTAAATGCACCCTTTAATGAGTGCATTACACCGGTTGGTGTACGAAAGGTGAAATTTGATTCTTGACATTCTTTTCCTCTTACCTTGTGTCAACCTCCATGATGCCTTTGGTAAAACCACCTTGTCATTGAACACCCCAATATCCTTTAGGTCATCCCTTATTGCATGGGTGTCTACCAATTAGATGGTCCCAAAGTATTGATGCCACATTCTTAAAAATGTGCATTGGATCTAAAAGATGATTTATTCTTAACTCTATCCAATATGGTAGACGATAGAATATTGAGTACCTTTTCATGTCCATGGGTGCTATGATGAGAGTCACCCTCCATCTCTCGTTCCACTCTTCATCTCTCCACCTTCCCTCCAATGACATTGTAGGAGGAGAATTCTGCATGGCTTCCCACTCTACAGTTCTCATCACAATCGGATAAACCTCTGATGGAGCATAATTAGGGTGGTTTGGAGAAAGAAATCTATGATGTTCATCATACACCACTGTCTTTAATGCATGTACTTAAAAGTGATGGACCACAAATTGGACATGCATTATATCCTACAGTTATGAGACCTACCAAAATGGCATGTAAGAATCAAAAGTTAATAGACATTACAATACCTTAGAGTTATAAATGAATCATTTGTGCATGCTTAGATAATAAGAAATTTATGAGTACAACGTACCTAAGCACTCCATATAGCCTGAAAAATCATACATAGTCCACATCAAGATACCCTTGACCACCATTGCATTGTGGCATGAAATTGGATAAGAAACATCATGTACCCTTATGCCTCTCCATAATTTCTCAAGCTCATCAATCAAGGACTCAAGGTATACAACCATATTCTTTACCTTGTGCTTTCTGAGCACAAGAAGTGCAAGCATCACATGACCCTTCTTGATGGACATCCATGGAGGAATATTGTAATTCACAACAATAACAGGCTATGTGGACCATGATGTAGACCTCAATCCAAATGGGTTCACCCCATCCATACCCAATCCAAGCCATAAATTACGGGGCTCATCTTTGAACTCTGGCCATCCATCCTCAATGTGAGCCCAAGCCAATGAGTTGGTGGGAATCCTCATCATGCCATCGGTTGAACGATGGTTCACATGCCATGTCATGAACTTAGAAAATGGATTAATACCAAAACATATGTTAAATGTGAGATATAATATGGGAGTCCCTCAATACCTTTTACAATTTTTTTGTACCCTGCAAATCCTTCATGTAACGATCCTCTCTAAAAATTAGACATTACATGACATTGGCAAAGGCACCTCTAAATAGTACACAATAATTACGGCATGCATGAATTTGAGTGTAATCCATACCAAGCTTGGAAAGTATTCTTCGACGAGCTTCACTTCTTTTTGCAGGCATAAAATAGTTTTTTGGGAGCATCTTCTTTAATAATCCAAGTAGGCTATTCACACTATTATCACTACATCCATATGTTGTTTACAAGTTGAGGATTTCTAAGCATACCTACACCCTCATACAATGGTGTGTTATCCTCCATCCTCCTTTCATGTGTTTCAAAGTTAGGTGTCTCTTCCTCACCCTCACTTTGAAAAAAGTGAGTGATCATTTCCTCCATGACATCCTCTTCCTCTATCTCATGTAGAGGAAATCCTGGGTCTTCCAAATGTACTGAACATGCTCCACTTTCCAAGTGCTCCTTATGACGCTTGTACTCCTTCCTCCTCAAGTTTCCCCCCAATGAATAATGAGGCATATTGTGTAGTACTTGTGCATGAATGTCCATGCCCTTCTCATCCTAATGAACCATATTTAAAAATGAATTACATATGGCAAACCATGAGTATACACATCATATCATAAGTTTATATACTAACCGAACAATTGGCTTGCATCATCATGTTAACTTTGGCATTGGTTCAAATGATCCCCATTTTCTAATATGCTACAATGTCACTTGACGTTCACGTACATAAACATTATTGCATCTTGCACATGAACAAGGGATTCTTCTTCACAAGCACTTAATGGTAAAACATCACTATCCAAACTAGTAGAAGACATCTATACCAGGTACAAAAAGTATGCAATTAAAAAACTAAATATGCATACATGTTAGTAAATCTAGCAGTGTCAATCATAATTTTTTAGGTTTGCTCTCTATAATTTTTTAAGCGTCGCTATAAATATCACTATAAACGTCGGTCTATAAACGCTGCTATAAAAATTGTTATAAGTGCCGCTGGGAAAATTAACTTTTGAAACCAGCACCATCACCGCGATGCCTATCTTTCTCTCCCAAAACATTCCCTCCACTTCTTTTTTTGAGTGACTACACCAACTCTGTAAGATTCCTCCCCCAACCCCTTTTTGATGTCTAGCATATTCCCTTGTAATCAATTCCTTTTTTGAAATATAAGAGATCTTGTTTGTGGCTATTTTAACCTAGAGAGAAAAAATATTCTAGAAAGAGAATATTCAGATTTTGAATATTTTTAGATAGAAAAATATCTCACCTTATTAAAATGAATCGCCCTGAAACAGAAATTCAGAAAGAATTTTTCAATGTGCAATTGGAATTAATTGGAAATAGGTATAAAGAACCTTAGTCTAAGGGTCTAGATTTTCAGAAATTTTTGGATTATGGTCCAATTAAGGGTCCTATGGGCCAATAGCATCAATCCATGTGTAGGGAGGAGATAAATCCAATTTGTAAAAGAAGATACCCAAAAATGAGTAAATGCTCACATAAGATGAAGAGTTGAAAATGTACAAGGTTTATTAGTAAAAAAAAACTATGAGCAATAAAATTTTGACACATATGTAAGGAAGGGGAATTCTTTAAAGAAGGTGCATATTTCACATAAGATGAAGAGTTGAAAATGTACAAGGTTTATTAGTAAAGAACTATGAGCAATAAAATTTTGACACATATGTAAGGAAGGGGAGTTCTTTAAAGGAGGTGCATATTTCACATAAGATGAAGAGTTGAAAATGTACAAGGTTTATTAGTAAAAAAACTATGAGCAATAAAATTTTGACACATATGTAAGGAAGGGGAGTTCTTTAAAGAAGGTGCATATTTCACATAAGATGAAGAGTTGAAAATGTACAAGGTTTATTAGTAAAAAAACTATGAGCAATAAAATTTTGACACATATGTAAGGACAGGGAGTTCTTTAAAGGAGGTACATATTTCACATGCTTGAATGAGTTTTAAACTCAAAAATAATGTGATATTTTTATCTCTCATCTTTCTTGAACCAAACCAAATCAAAATGGAACCAAATCAAATCAAAAAGTAACCAAACTAGGTCTAAATCTAGTCCAAATTCAACCAAACTGACTTGGAAAATTCTAGAATCAGTTTGTTTGGTTAGGAGCTCAATTTTTCCTATAAATAGAAGCCTTCCCTTGTTGAAAAAAATATAGTGTCTTATGCATTGTTACTCTACTCCACCTAAGCCAAGAACTATGAATTCTTTAATAATTCACTAGTTTTTGATACTTCTCCCTTTCTTCAATCCCCATTGGTGGCTCCATCAACATACTAAACCAATTGATTGGTTGGGGGCCTCTACCGTGATCAAAGAATCAAGCAAATTATAAGATAAGTATAGTGAATTTTGATCTTTTCTATAATTTCTCAATGATTCTCTCTTCTCAACCCCTCTCAAGCTTGAGAAGCTTAATTGATATGGTTTTTGAAATGCTATTGAAGTTAATTAATTAATGATAGTAAAGAATTACATAAAATTCTATTTATATTTAGTTCTAATGGTTTTTCTCTCTCTCACTTAAGAAATGGTCATACTCATGACCCTTTTCAATCCAAATGAAGCTTTTCATAAGGCTTTTCCTTAATCCAAGATTAAGCTATGCTTGAGGCCAAATTAATGCCTTTTTTCTATGCTTTTAGTTTATGTATATCGATGATTCAATCCATTATGGATTGACCATTCTAATTATTTCCTTAATGATAAGCCTTATCCCTTAGAAAAAATTGAGATTTATCAAGCATAGTAGCGGAGCAATGGCAAAATTTTTATAGAAATTACGCATAAAATAATTTCATTCAAAGCATAAAAAGAGGACTTCCTACCATATTCTAGGAACTATCATCCTAGATTAATTAAAAGAATTTTATTACGCATGTAGATGTATAGATGAGGATGTAAATGGAGATGTGGATAGATGCATGTAGATGTAGATATATAGATGTAGATGTGAATGGAGATGTGGATGTATGCATGTAGATGTAGATGTATAGATGTAGATGTGGATGTGGAGGTGGATGTATGCATGTAGATGTAGATGTGGATGTGGATGTGGAGGTGGATGTATGCATGTAGATGTAGATGTATAGATGTGGATGTGAATGTGGAGGTGGATGTATACATGTAGATGTAGATGTATGGATGTGAGTGTGAATGTGGAGATGGATGTATGCATGGAGATGTGGATGTATGCATATAGAAGTAGATGTATAGATGAGGATGTAAAGGGAGATGTGGATGGATGCATGTAGATGTAGATGTATAGATGTAGATGTGAATGGAGATATGGATGTATTCATGTAGATGTAGATGTATAGATGTAGATGTGGATGTGGAGGTGGATGGATGCATGTAGATGTAGATGTATAGATGTAGATGTGAATGGAGATGTGGATGTATGCATGTAGATGTAGATGTATAGATGTAGATGTGGATGTGGAGGTGGATGTATGCATGTAGATGTAGATGTGGATGTGGATGTATGCATGTAGATGTAGATGTATAGATGTGGATGTGAAGGTGGAGGTGGATGTATGCATGTAGATGTAGATGTATGCAGGGATTTCACTGACGTGAACGAAAACACGTGAACATGTTATTAACATGTGTTAATAACATAAAAATTCTTGTGATCACAATGTATATTCACGGGCATTTTTGATGACCTGCAAAAACCTTCTCTGCCAGTAATCCCGCCGAGAAAATGTTCATTTCCCGGCGGGAAAATCAAAAAAATAAAAATAAAAAAAATAAAAAAATAAAAAAATCATGTTCACAGTCATTCTTACCATTTTTGGGCCTTCTGGACTCATTTATGATGTCAAAAGGTCAAAATTCTTGGCACAAAAAAAGTTTTGTATAATTTTCTGGCCTTAAGTTCAATTGACACACCAATTAAATCTAACTATACTTACATCAATTGACTCAATTGTCCATGACATCATTGCACTCAATTGAGCCCAATTGAACTCAATTACACTTGATTTACACTCAATTGATATTAATTGGGTGTCAATTGATGTCAATTGTGCCTAATTCGACGCAATTGGACCCAATTTACACCCTAGGTGTAAACTAAGTATCAATTGAGTCGAATTAGACTCAATTGACAATAATTGGATGTTAATTGATATTAATTAAGCCCAATTGACTTTGATTGGGTGTTAATTTATTACAATTAATGTCAATTAAGCTCAATTGAGCTCAGTTGACATCAATTGGGTCAATTGAGCTCAATTGGGCTCAATTGCACTCAATTGACACTCAATTGGGTATTAATTGTATCTTATTGTGCTCAATTGAGCTTAATAGGATGCAATTAACATCAATCGGGTGTCAATTGATCACAATTGATATCAATTGGGCTCAATTGCACTCAATTGTGTGATCGATTGTGTGTCAATTGATGTCAATTGAGCCTAATATGATACAATTGAGCTCAATTCACACCCAATTGGATGTAAATTTAGTGTCAATTGAGTCGAATTAGACTCAATTGACAGTAATTGGGTGTTAATTGATATCAATTAATATCCAATTAACACAATTGAAGTCATTTAAGTCTAATTGACTTCAATTGGATAATTTGGGTGTCAATTGAGCTCAATTGGACGTAAATGACATCAATTGGGTGTCAATTAACATCAATTGAACCTTGTTGACATCAATTGGGTGCCAATTAACATCAATTGGACTCAATTGACATCAGTTGGGTTTCAATTGAGCCAAATTGGATGCAACTGACATCAATTGGGTGTCAATTGATTACAACTGAGCTGAATTGGGCTCAATTGCACTCAATTGATATTAATTGGGTGTCAATTAAACCTAATTCCATGCAATTGAGCTCAATTGACATCAATTCACATCAATTACACTCAATTGATATTAATTGGGTGTCAATTGATGTCAATTGAGCCTAATTCGATGCAATTGAGCTCAATTCACATCAGTTCACATCAATTGGGTGTCAATTGATGTCAATTGAGTAAAATTGAGTCTAATTGGGTGTCAATTGAGTCAAATTGAGTCTAATTGGGTGTCAATTGATATCAATTGAGCCAAATTGAGTCTAATTGAGTCCAGTTAGACTTAATTAAGCCAAATTGAGTCTAATTGGGTGTCAATTGAGCCAAATTGAGTCTAATTGGGTATCAATGGAGTCTAATTGACATCAATTGGGTGTCAATGGATGTCAATTGAGCCCAATTGAAGCTAATTGTGTATCAATTGACACACAATTGATGTCAATTGGGCTCAATTGACATCAATTGGATTCAATTGACACACAATTGATGTCACATGGGCTCAATTGACATCAATTAACACCTAATTGATGTCAATTGATATCAATTGGGTGTCAATTGATTATAATTGATGCTAAATTGAATGTACCCAATTGATATCAATTGAGTCCAATTGACATCAATTAAGTCTAATTGGGTATTAATTGATCAATTGGGCTCAATTGATATCAATTGACACCCAATTGGACTCAATTGACATCAATTGGACTCAATAGGGTGTTTATTGATGTTAATTGAGTTTAATTGATATCAATTGGGTGTTTACTGATATCAATCGAGTCCAATTAGATGCAATTGGACTCAATTGGGTGTGAATTAGACTCAATTAATATCAATTGGGCTCAATTGATATCAATTAGGTGTGAATTGATGTCAATTGAGCCCAATTTGATGCAATTGATATCACTTGGGTGTCAATTAGACTCAATTGGCACCCAATTGATGTCAATTGAGTCCAAGTGGATGTCAATTGATATCAATTGAGTCAATTGACACCCAATTAGACTTAATTGATATCAATTTGACTCAATTAGGTGTTAATTGATATCAATTGGACTCAATTGGGTGCTAATTGATATTAATTAAGCTCAATTAGACTCAATTGACATCAATTAGGTGCTATTTGAGTGTAATTGATATCCATTAAGCATAATTTAGCGTAATTGACATCAATTGGGTATCAATTGACTACAATTGATGTTAATTAAGCTCAATTGACATCAATTGGGTGTTAATTAATGTCAATCGAGTCCAATTAATATCAATTAAGTGTCAATTAAGCTAAATTGATATCAATTGGGTGTCAATTGAGCCCAATTCACATCAATTGGGTGTAAATTGAACCTAATTGGACTCAATTAACATCAATTAGGTGTGAATTGATGTCAATTGATCCCACTTGGATGCAATTGATATCAATTTGGTGTCAATTGGAGTCAATTGGCACCCAATTGATGTCAATTGAGTCCACTTGGATGTCAATTGATATCAATTGAGCCCAATTAATCAATTGACACCCAATTAGACTTAATTGATATCAATTTGACTCAATTGGGTATTAATTGATGTCAATTGAACTCAATTGGATGTTAATTGATGTTAATTGAGTCTCAATTGACATCAATTGGATGTCAATTGAGTGCAATTGATGTCAATTAAGCTCAATTCGGCTCAATTAACATCAATTGGGTGTCAATTAACTACGATTGATGTCAATTGAGCTGAATTGACATCAATTGGGTGTTAATTGATGTTAATTGACATCAATTGGGTGTTAATTGATGTGAATTGAGTCCAATTAGATGTAATTAGACTCAATTGATATCAATTGGGCTGAGTTAATTGGGTGTCAATTGAGCCCAATTGACATCAATTGGGTGTGAATTGAACGTGATTGGACTCAATTGACATTAATTAGGTGTGAATTGATGTCAATTGAGCCCAATTGGATGCAATGGATATCAATTGGGTGTCACTTGGACTCAATTGGCACCCAATTGATGTCAATTGAGTCCAATTGGATGCCAATTGGTATCAATTGAGTCCAATTGATCAATTGACACCCAATTAGACTTAATTGATATCAATTTGACTCAATTAGATATTAATTGATGTTAATTAAACTTAATTAGATATTAATTGATATTAATTGAGTCTAATCGAACTCAATTGACATCAATTGGGTACCAATTGAGTGTAATTAATATCAATTAAGCTCAATTCGGCTCAATTGGCATCAATTGGGTTTCAATTGACTACGATTGATGTCAATTGAGCTCAATTGACATCAATTGGGTGTTAATTGATGTCAATTGAGTCCAATTAACATCAATTGAATGTCAATTGAGCCCAATTGACATCAATTGGGTGTGAATTGAACCTGATTGGACTCAATTAACATCAATTAGGTGTGAATTAATGTCAATTAAGCCCAATTGGATGCAATTGATATCAATTGGGTGTCACTTGGACTCAATTGGCACCCAATTGATATCAATTGAGTCTAATTGGATGTCAATTGATATCAGTTGAGCCGAATTGATCAATTGACACCCAATTATACTTAATTGATATCAATTTGACTCAATTGGGTATTAGTTGATGTCAATTGGACTCAATTGGGTGTTAATTGATGTTAATTGAGGAGTCAATTGACATCAATTGGGTGCCAATTGAGTGCAATTGGTGTCAATTCGGCTCAATTGGCATCAATTGGATATCAATTGACTAGGATTGATGTCAATTGAGCTCAATTGACATCAATTGGGTGTTAATCGATGTCAATTGAGTCCAATTAAGCCCAATTGTGTCCAATTGGGTGTCAATTGATTGAATCCAATTAAGTCCAATTAAGCCCAATTGAGTCCAATGGGGTGTCAATTGATGTCAATTGAGCCCAATCGATCAATTGACACCCAATTAGACTTAATTGATACCAATTAGACTCAATTGGATATTAATTGATATCAATTAGACTCAATTAGAAGTATAATAAGATCTAATTGATGGTAATCGAGCTTAAGGCGATAAATTTAGAGATAACTTTTTTTGTACAAAGAATTTTGAACTTTTGACATCATAAATGAGTCCAGAAGGCCCAAAAATGGTAGGAATGACTGTGAACGTGAAAATATTTTGACCATTTTTTTTAACTTTTTTTTCCGCCGGGAAAATGGATTTTCTCGGCGGGCCCGCCGCGGGAAAACAAAAAGCCCGGCGGGCTTCGGCAGGTTACCAGGTCACTGGTGACCTTCTATTTTGAGAACATGAAAACATGTGAACATGTGAATAACATGTTTACAAGTGTTATTAACAAAAAAAATCTTGTGATCACGTGAATATAAAATCATTGGATGTATGGAGGTGAATGTGAATGTGGATGTGGATGTATGCATAGAGATGTGGATGTATGCATGTAGATGTGAATGTACGCATATAGATGTGGATGTATGGATGTGAATGTGCATGTAGATGCGGATGTATGGATGTGGATGCATGAATGTGCATGTAGATGTGGATGTGAAAATAGATGTATGGATGTAGATGTGGATGTATGGATGTGGATATATGTATGGATGTGAATATATGATATGTGATGTGAAGGAATCTGAAGTGATGAGATGGAAAATGATGTGATGGGATGAGTATACATATAAATGGAATATGGAATAAGTAATGTAGATTGATGAGAGACAATGTGAAAAACTGAAAGTTAAAATAGAAACTGTATTGTAAACTGTTTGTAAATGCTGTTTGTAAATGACTGTTTTATGTCAACAATGCTGGGGGAGCATTTTGACCATCTTGTGATTAAGGTCGTGGAGACCTAACTGATAAAGTTGCAACTGCTGACGGAGAGTCAATGAAGGACGTCTCGCGTAGCAAGGTCGGCCGAGGTCTTGACCAGCCACGGTGCGATTAAAATGGTAAGCTTCCGGTACGGTGGATGAGGGGCCAAGGAAGCGGCCTATGAGTGAAGCGCTAGGTCACCTGCGAAGGATCCTAGAGGGTGCTGACCATACGGTGCTCGGGCTCTGGGTCGCCTAGGATACCCACGCGTGCGTCGAGGAAGATATTGGAACAAGAGTAGGAGTTGTTTTCTGAAATCGGGCATGGATCTGGTTGATTGACCTTGCTGGTCTTCAATGGATGAGTCCATGGCTCTTTATATGGATCTGTTGGTTGATCTTGCTGATCTTCAACGAGAGTTCATCTTGATAAGTGATTATATTGCCGAGTATTATGGGCTAGGGGTTAGGAAACGGCCCCTGAGTGGACAAGTGGTGAGCGTCCTAGTTACCAATGATGCCATAGATACTTTGATGAAGGAATGATGGGAAAATTAAGAATCAATTGGATAAATTGGAAGATGGTGATCAGTGATACTATGGTTTTATTAAAGGATTGTTTTAAACTGGTTGAATCTGTGAAAAGGCAATTTCATATTGGGTGTGTGAGTGGTGTGACTAGTTTTATTTTGCATGAACATCCGGCTAGGGGGCCTTGGAACTCTTTTCCTTGGTACTCGGGACAAAACCTAACCAAATTCTTAATTGGATCCCATCACTACAGTGGTTAGGTGGTTGGCTAACCCATGGGACTGGATGGGGTTAGGCTGGACTGATGGATCCGTAAATCGAGACTCAAACTTTTGTTTTTACGATAGATAAAATAAATCCCGGACAGTAACTGTTCTATGGATAGGAATCAACGGCTGTGCCTCTTTAATGGGAAAAAAAGCGTTGATCCCAATGATCCAAGTGCAAGTTCTTCCTTGACCTGACTAAGTATCTTATAGATGTAATTGGATCAGCTCGATCAGAAATGATCTTGACTACGTTAGAGTAAAAAGTTACCCTGGTGGAATCGCCTGTGCTTTCCGGTAAAAGAAGTTTTTTCGGGTTCGGTTTTGGAACAACCGACGGATTAATCTCTTATCCGGATATCCGTGGGTGAGGCCCTGAATGTGGGACCCCTGTCCCGCGCGAGAAGTGCTACTTCCGCTGCTAGTATCCCGAATCTGTTGCTCGGTGGGAACAGGGATCTTACAGTTGGTATCAGAGCATTTGGTTAATAAAGATCAACTGAGAAGACAAATATGTCTAAAATTTATCAAGAAACACAATAAAGTTATAATTGTGTGATATAATTCATACAATTTGATATTCAAACTGAAATTCATAAATTGGTAATTAGGTCTTCAGATGGAAGTACCGCAATTATATAGAATCCCTGACTTGCTTGAGGCCTAGACATGATAGTATTTACCTTATAATTCCAAGGGCCGTGACTACCGTATATACCGCGAGTATACTGCAGCTCTTTACTGACAGTATATACGAGTAAATCTAAGACTTGAAATTATAAGCGTTAATGCTATCCAGATGATGATTTCGAATGTGATTGATATGATTTTTAATTCTGTTTGAGAATTGATGAATTGATTTAGATTCTGATTGAAAATTCTGATTGAAAAATGATGATTTTAAAAAATTAGTTGAAATATAATGAAACCACAATGAGGGGGAATGGGACGAGTCCCTGTGATGATATTCATAACTAGAATGATGATAATGATGAATTCAGCAAATCACTATGAGATTAGTGGGTTGTGCTGTCAGATTGCTACTGTTAATACTTGACCAGTAGATCAAGTTAAGGGATGTCAAATTGAGAATGTGCTTGACTGAAATTTCCGTGGAGGAATGTTCCGAAGGAAACTTTTCGGTCTAATGGACCATTATCATGTTAAAGATATGAATGATATGATCTGAATGAATTATTATTTAATGATGAGTTCTATATAAGGGATATTTATCCCAGTGTTCTGTTGGGTTGACCAGAATATAAGGAACCCCAGAATAAAATTGGATCTTAAGAAAAAGAGCTGTCCTCTACCTTGCGAGATGAGGACATCTCACACTTTTTAAGTGGGGTAGAATGTAAGATTCCTCCCCAGCCTTCGAGGCATACAGGAGTAAGAATCTCCCTTTCTGATCTTATAATTATTTCCTCTCTAAAATAAAAGAAAATTTCTGTTTAAAAAAGGAAGACCCTTTCCCTAGAATACTTCTCAGGAGTCCCACCTGTTTTAAGGATTTAGAACAATGAGTTCAGAAGTGAGAATCGGTGTTTTGGATACCAAGGTTTTGGTTTTCATTCGAGTACAGCCCAAAAGAAGTTCTTTATCTCTTGGGGAGTATAAGAAGTTATCCCCCAGATATTGTGACCCTTATATCTGAATTCAATGAAAGTAGGTGACTTAGCCTACAAGCTTCTTTTATCTCCTCATCTCAAAATTCTTAATGCCTTCTATAGGAAAATGTGTCAAACACAAATCATGGAAAGACGGTAAAACTTCAGTGGCAAGTTACCGTTGGCTTCTAGGTTACGCTAGCTCCTTCCTTTATATAAGTCGTAACTTTTACTTGTCGCTCACAGTAATCTTACTCCCATCAATCTCCTTTCTTTCTTAATCTCCTTCATGGCTTGGCAACAGGAATTAGTTTTATCCCTGATGATTTCTCACCTTCAAGACGCAAGAGAGTCTGTGAAGAAAGACTGTATAGAACAGTATGAGCGCTCACTTTTTCCTCACCTAGGAACTTCTGTAGCTCAGACCAAATGGCGGACCTATCAAAACATAACTAGGGTAACACCCTGGGGTCAGCAGCACTTTCGTAACAATGTCCGCTTGGCCATGGTTATTGAAGCTTTGGGTTTGGGTCCCCGATACTACTGCATCATGAGATCAAGGCATCTTGGGTTTTCTGAGCGGGTCTTCTTACTGGCGTGTTTTCTTCCTCATGAGAAGATATGCCTTTATCCCGTTTTTGGCTTGCCTCTCAGAGGTCCTTTTGTTAGATCACCTCATACCACTGAGATAGGTGCGGCAATAACCAGCAGAATCATTCCCATAGATGAGTTACCCTATACTTGTGCAGCTTGTGAGTGCTGCTTTTGTGATCATATGATGGACGGGCTTATGGAAGTGTAAAGAGTTCTTCTATCTTTACTGTATAAGTTCCGAGAATGAATAAAGTTTAAATATTGTTGCTATTTTGAATCTTACTCTCTTTAAAACTTTTCTTGGTGGTTAATCTTGATTAAAAATTTCTCTCTAAGTCTCAGATTCGTACATCTTGCGAAATTATCCCAGTTTGCGAGATGAGGACATCTCGCATTTTTTAAGTGGGGTAGAATGTAAGATTCCTCCCCCAACCCCTTTTTGATGTCTAGCATATTCCCCTGTAATCAATTCCTTTTCTGAAATATAAGAGATCTTGTTTGTGGCTGTTTTAACCTAGAGAGAGAAAATATTCTAGAAAGAGAATATTCAGATTTTGAATATTTTTAGATAGAAAAATATCTCACCTTATTAAAATGAATCCCCCTGAAACAGAAATTCAGAAAGAATTTTTCAATGTGCAATTGGAATTAATTGGAAATAGGTATAAAGAACCTTAGTCTAAGGATCTAGATTTTCAAAAATTTTTGGATTATGGTCCAATTAAGGGTCCTATGGGCCAATAGCATCAATCCATGTGTAGGGAGGAGATAAATCCAATTTGTAAAACAAGATACCTAAAAATGAGTAAATGCTCACATAAGATGAAGAGTTGAAAATGTACAAGGTTTATTAGTAAAAAAAACTATGAGCAATAAAATTTTGACACATATGTAAGGAAGGGGAATTCTTTAAAGAAGGTGCATATTTCACATAAGATGAAGAGTTGAAAATGTACAAGGTTTATTAGTAAAGAACTATGAGCAATAAAATTTTGACACATATGTAAGGAAGGGGAGTTCTTTAAAGGAGGTGCATATTTCACATAAGATGAAGAGTTGAAAATGTACAAGGTTTATTAGTAAAAAAACTATGAGCAATAAAATTTTGACACATATGTAAGGAAGGGGAGTTCTTTAAAGAAGGTGCATATTTCACATAAGATGAAGAGTTGAAAATGTACAAGGTTTATTAGTAAAAAAAACTATGAGCAATAAAATTTTGACACATATGTAAGGACAGGGAGTTCTTTAAAGGAGGTACATATTTCACATGCTTGAATGAGTTTTAAACTCAAAAATAATGTGATATTTTTATCTCTCATCTTTCTTGAACCAAACCAAATCAAAATGGAACCAAATCAAATCAAAAAGTAACCAAACTAGGTCTAAATCTAGTCCAAATTCAACCAAACTGACTTGGAAAATTCTAGAATCAGTTTGTTTGGTTAGGAGCTCAATTTTTCCTATAAATAGAAGCCTTCCCTTGTTGAAAAAAATATAGTGTCTTATGCATTGTTACTCTACTCCACCTAAGCCAAGAACTATGAATTCTTTAATAATTCACTAGTTTTTGATACTTCTCCCTTTCTTCAATCCCCATTGGTGGCTCCATCAACATACTAAACCAATTGATTGGTTGGGGGCCTCTACCGTGATCAAAGAATCAAGCAAATTATAAGATAAGTATAGTGAATTTTGATCTTTTCTATAATTTCTCAATGATTCTCTCTTCTCAACCCCTCTCAAGCTTGAGAAGCTTAATTGATATGGTTTTTGAAATGCTATTGAAGTTAATTAATTAATGATAGTAAAGAATTACATAAAATTCTATTTATATTTAATTCTAATGGTTTTTCTCTCTCTCACTTAAGAAATGGTCATACTCATGACCCTTTTCAATCCAAATGAAGCTTTTCATAAGGCTTTTCCTTAATCCAAGATTAAGCTATGCTTGAGGCCAAATTAATACCTTTTTTCTATGCTTTTAGTTTATGTATATCGATGATTCAATCCATTATGGATTGATGATCCAATTAGAGACCATTCTAATTATTTCCTTAATGATAAGCCTTATCCCTTAGAAAAAATTGAGATTTATCAGTCATAGTAGCGGAGCTATGGCAAAATTTTTATAGAAATTACGCATAAATAATTTCATTCAAAGCATAAAAAGAGGACTTCCTACCATATTCTAGGAACTATCATCCTAGATTAATTAAAAGAATTTTATTACGCATGTAGATGTATAGATGAGGATGTAAATGGAGATGTGGATAGATGCATGTAGATGTAGATATATAGATGTAGATGTGAATGGAGATGTGGATGTATGCATGTAGATGTAGATGTATAGATGTAGATGTGGATGTGGAGGTGGATGTATGCATGTAGATGTAGATGTGGATGTGGATGTGGAGGTGGATGTATGCATGTAGATGTAGATGTATAGATGTGGATGTGAATGTGGAGGTGGATGTATACATGTAGATGTAGATGTATGGATGTGAGTGTGAATGTGGAGGTGGATGTATGCATGGAGATGTGGATGTATGCATATAGAAGTAGATGTATAGATGAGGATGTAAAGGGAGATGTGGATGGATGCATGTAGATGTAGATGTATAGATGTAGATGTGAATGGAGATATGGATGTATTCATGTAGATGTAGATGTATAGATGTAGATGTGGATGTGGAGGTGGAGGTGGATGGATGCATGTAGATGTAGATGTATAGATGTAGATGTGAATGGAGATGTGGATGTATGCATGTAGATGTAGATGTATAGATGTAGATGTGGATGTGGAGGTGGATGTATGCATGTAGATGTAGATGTGGATGTGGATGTGGAGGTGGATGTATGCATGTAGATGTAGATGTATAGATGTGGATGTGAAGGTGGAGGTGGATGTATGCATGGAGATGTAGATGTATGGAGGTGAATGTGAATGTGGATGTGGATGTATGCATAGAGATGTGGATGTATGCATGTAGATGTGAATGTACGCATATAGATGTGGATGTATGGATGTGAATGTGCATGTAGATGCGGATGTATGGATGTGGATGCATGAATGTGCATGTAGATGTGGATGTGAAAATAGATGTATGGATGTAGATGTGGATGTATGGATGTGAATGTGGATGTGGATGTGGATATATGTATGGATGTGAATATATGATATGTGATGTGAAGGAATCTGAAGTGATGAGATGGAAAATGATGTGATGGGATGAGTATACATATAAATGGAATATGGAATAAGTAATGTAGATTGATGAGGGATAATGTGAAAAAATGAAAGTTAAAATAGAAACTGTATTGTAAACTGTTTGTAAATGCTTTTTGTAAATGACTGTTTTATGTCAACAATGCTGGGGGAGCATTTTGACCATCTTGTGATTAAGGTCGTGGAGACCTAACTGATAAAGTTGCAACTGCTGACGGAGAGTCAATGAAGGACGTCTCGCGTAGCAAGGTCAGCCGAGGTCTTGACCAACCTCGGTGCGATTAAAATGGTGAGCTTCCGGTACGGTGGATGAGGGGCCAAGGAAGCGGCCTATGAGTGAAGCGCTAGGTCACCTGCGAAGGATACTAGAGGGTGCTGACCATACGGTGCTCGGGCTCTGGGTCGCCTAGGATACCCACGCGTGCGTCGAGGAAGATATTGGAACAAGAGTAGGAGTTGTTTTCTGAAATCGGGCATGGATCTGGTTGATTGACCTTGCTGGTCTTCAATGGATGAGTCCATGGCTCTTTATATGGATCTGTTGGTTGATCTTGCTGATCTTCAACGAGAGTTCATCTTGATAAGTGATTATATTGCCGAGTATTATGGGCTAGGGATTAGGAAACGGCCCCTGAGTGGACAGGTGGTGAGCGTCCTAGTTACCAATGATGCCATAGATACTCTGATGAAGGAATGATGGGAAAATTAAGAATCAATTGGATAAATTGAAAGATGGTGATCAGTGATACTATGGTTTTATTAAAGGATTGTTTTAAACTGGTTGAATCTGTGAAAAGGCAATTTCATATTGGGTGTGTGAGTGGTGTGACTAGTTTTATTTTGCATGAACATCCGGCTAGGGAGCCTTGGAACTCTTTTCCTTGGTACCCGGGACAAAACCTAACTAAATTCTTAATTGGATCCCATCACTACAGTGGTTGGGCGGTTGGCTAACCCATGGGACTGGATGGGGTTAGGCTGGACTGATGGATTTGTAAATCGAGACTCAAACTTTTGTTTTTACGATAGATAAAATAAATCCCGGACAGTAACTGTTCTATGGATAGGAATCAACGGCTGTGCCTCTTGAATGGGGAAAAAAGGGTTGATCCCAATGATCCAAGTGCAAGTTCTTCCTTGACCTAACCAAGTATCTTATAGATGTAATTGGATCAGCTCGATCAGAAATGATCTTGACTACGTTAGAGTAAAAAGTTACCTTGGTGGAATCGCCTGTGCTTTCCGGTAAAAGAAGTTTTTTCGGGTTCGGTTTTGGAACAACCGACGGATTAGTCTCTTATCCGGATATCCGTGGGTGAGGCCCCGAATGTGGGACCCCTGTCCCGTGCGAGAAGTGCTACTTCCGCTGCTAGTATCCTGAATCTGTTGCTCGGTGGGAACAGGGATCTTACAAACTCCTCCCCTCCATCAATCTAGCTCTATCACATGCATTTGTACTCTTTATATTCTTCTTCCCCTTCCCCTTCCCCTTCCCCTTCCTTGTCATCGTACTCTTTCTTTCATCACACATTGGCTATGGTGTGAGCTATTGAAGGTATTGTAAGTATTCTTCTCTTGTGTTTAACCCTAATGCATTTGTTCTTCCTTCTTCTTCCTCTTCTTCTTCCTCTTTCCCATCCCCATTCCCTTCCCCTTCCTCTTCCTCTTTCTTTTCCTATTCATCACTCTATAACACAAGTGATGGTGTGACCTAATGATTAGGGTTTTCTTCTATTATGCTAAACTTAATGATTATTAGGAAACATAATGAGATTAGGGTAAAAGTTTAAAGTACTAACCTTTCCTTTTCTTCTTCTCCTTCTCCTTTTTGTGAGCATAAGGAGTGTGTATTGGTCTTTGTATGTCTCGGGTTTTTGGTAGGTAGAGTTTATTAAATGTGTTCCTAATCACTGTTTTTCCATTTTATGTTTTGTAGGTCTTGCACTAATCCTCTCCTTTGGCTAAATAATATAGAGGTAATCTCTCGTTTTCTTGTATTCTTTAGGGTTTTGTATTACTTGTGCAAGCTTTTCAGGCTTTGTATTACTTGTGCATTAATCCTTAATCTTATGTTTAATATACTAATTACTTTGTTAATCTTTTGTTATGTAGTTCTTTCACCAATCCTCTCCTTCAACTTCACAAAAAAGAGGTAAGGCCTCTAGTCATTTATGCTTTTTTCTACGTATTATTGCGCCCTTGGGTGCCAAGTTTAGGTTTACTTTAGTCTTCTTGCAAGAATGCATTAAGCTCTATGCATTGAGCTTTAGAGCATAGATCTTAATACGAGCTTAATGCATGCATTAAGCTCTATGCATTGATGTTAATGCATGCATTAAGTTCATTAAGCTCTATGCATTGAGCTTAATGCATGCATTAAGCTCTATGCATTGAGCTTAAAGCATGCATTAAGCTTTATGCATAGAGCTCTATGCACATAAAGCTAATGCAAGAAGCCTAAAGTAACCCTAAACCTGGCACACCCTTAATGCATGTATTAAGATCTATGGCATGCGTTAAGCTCTATGCATAGAGCTTAATGCATTAAGCATGCATAGAGCTCTATGCATTGAGCTCTTTACATTAAGCTTAATCTATAGATTAAGATTAGTTAATGCATTAAGCTTAATGCATGGTTACATAGATGTTGTCATATATTGACCGGCCCTTTCTAAAACCATATTGCCTTTTAGATATAATTTCTTGTAGAACCTGAGTAATCCTTAGGGCAATGATCTTGGCAAGAATTTTATATATGACAGTTAGCAAGGTGATGAGTTTCCAATGACTGAATCTACAGGCTACTTGTTTAGGGATGAGTTTCACTAACCCTTCTTTGATGTCTTTATCTAGGGTACCAGAATTAAAGGCCTCACTATAGACTTTCCATACCATGTCCATCAAAGATGTCTAGAAGGCAATGAAAAATTCAATAGAGATAGACCATCCCATCCTGGAGACTTCTCTCTTCCCAACTTCAAAAGAGCCACCCAACATTCATCAACATCCACCTCTCTCTCAAGCCATTTGGCCTTATCAGAGTCCACAATTTGGTTGACCAGGCCTAGCAATTTATTCTCAACTTGGACCTTCTATGGGAGCAATCATCTTTCAACCTAAGAGTGGAGCCTAGAAATTCTACCTAAGAGTGGAGCCTAGAAATTCTCAACTTGGTTAAGACCAAGCCTAGCAATTTATTCTCAACTTGAACCTTCTATGGGAGCAATCTTCTTTCAACCTAAGAGTGGAGCCTAGAAATTCTACCCATTTATCTAAGATCCTACCCACGACTTCCCTATTATTTCTTCCCTCAAGATATTTGAACAGATATCTCGTAGGTTTTCTTTTGTTATTCTCCTCTTTCCTAGCACATTGTTTATCCTCCCCTTTCAAACCTGTTTGACACCTGAAATACTGGTTGATTTCTTCATCTGAAAGTTTTCCCTACTTGTCTCTTCTTCTGCAAAGCTTCCAATTGATATGTCCAACTCTTCCTTTCATGTCTTCTTTCTTTAGCTCTCAGTTTCCCAACTACCTTAATAATACCCTCCATCTCATCAGCAAAGGATCTTCAGGAACCTTCAAACATCCCTCTATTTATAAGTCTCCCAATGGCTTCCTCAGTATAGCAGATAAAGACGTCATCTTTGAGCAACAAGTTATTGATTCTCAACTTCCTAGTAGGAAATTGATTCAATTTGACCTCTTCCCAATCAATTATGTGCCAACCCCATTTCAAGGGCATTGATTAGAGAGAGTAGTACTAGACTCAACTGACAACCTCAACGTGTGAGGGATGCATGAAGCTTGTTGGTTAAAAAATACTCTATTAATCCAAGATGAAAAACTAAGATATTGCAAGCTAAAATAGGTGTGTTCAAGATCAGCTCCCCAATCTCCCATATTCCATCCATCCATCAATCCCGTTTTTCCTCTAACTAATCACGTTTCCCCTTCTCTTGTCCCACCAAAATGGTACTCCCCCACATCAATCCTATTTTTCTCTCAACGCCAAAAAAAATGCACTGAATCCCTTTGAACATCAGTATCTTTCTGAATCTCCTTCCAAGCCTCTTCCACCTGTCCATTAAACCTTTGTACTGAAGATGTTCCATTGTCCAACTCCCTTAAAGGACTAAAGGGATTTGAATAAACAACAAGACTTAGATTACTCTAAGATTTTCTCCCCTTACTTTCTCTCCCCAGTTTACTAGGAGCTCTTCTTGCTTTATCATTAGCTTAAGCACTTAAGGTTAGCTTTCCCTTTGGCTTTTATCCAATCTCCCTCTACTTGATCTCCTCCCTCTCTAGATAAAATTTATTTCCCTTTTCCTTCTTTTGCCTATTCTAAGTTAGACTCCACACCCTTAGCACTATTGTCGCCACCAATTTCCCCTATTTCTTTCTTCTCACTTATAGATTTTGCATGCATCCCCCCTGTGCAATGTTTAGCTAATGACCAAAACCCCCACACCTAAAACATGCTCTAGGGAAAGGAGCAAATTTCAGGCCTACCTCTAGTTTTCCCATATCATCTAGATCGACCTCCACAGGTTTAGGAGTTTCCACCTTAGTATTCCACATAATACACACACAACTAGTTTGTCGACCCCAGCCTAGCATCATCCTTTGGAAGGTGTAATATTGGTCCTAGGGCACATGCAATCTCCCCTACCGCGAGTCTAAGCCATGGAGGGAGCCCCACTATTTCAACCACATAGGACAGGCTTCCTGAAGGCTTTTGTTCGCATCAAAGAGAGGATCAAAAGGGATAGCATTCACCAGCCTATGCCCCATATACAGAGATGCTTTCACAAACCATTCAGACAACCTGCCCCTTAGTAAATAGAATATTGAAGAACCCTTTGCCTAGATAAAACACTTGAGAAACTGTCTTATCATGGAATATGTCCTCCTGTAACCACTTACCAATGTCGGCTTCGGATGGAGGCTTATGAGAGCAAAAGATAATCACACTACATAAAGAGAAAAGCCCTACTTGACTCCTTACCACCTCTGAGGTTACTTTCATGCATACCTTACTCCCTCAGCCTCGCATCAATCCAATCAGGCACATTCTTGTTCTTCTCTCTTTCACCATCTTTGCCACTACAAGGCTGCTTCATTTTCTCAGGATACTCGTGTTCCTACTCCCCCAGTCTTGCCATCACCCTTCTCTACCACCTCCTACTCCCATACTCTTTCCATCGTGGGCATGCATGCATGTATAAGGAGTCACCTGCCTAGTGTACTGAGGCAAGCACCCCATGCATGGGAATTTACTAAAGTGTACAACCACTAACCCACTCGAACCATCACTCCCTATTGTCCTCACCATGCTCGCTCCTAGGATGGTAATCATGGTGAAGCTTATGTGGGAATGCCATTTTCTAGATTCACCTTAATTACAAGGTAATGGTGAAATAATGAAATCTATTGGGATTTCCATTTGCAGTGCCACACTAACAAATAAAAGGTTTTTGGCAAGGCTAGGTACATAATGTATGCTATGGATTTGTGTATAATGCCATCTGAGAGTTCAACGGGGCGATTTTACAGTACCCAATGGCTAATTGGATGCTATCATCTACGAATACGATTAAAGGGAAAAGATAAGGACTGATAATATGCCAGCCAATCTTTGTTATAGGCCATATGGTGGGTTGCACCTATGTCGAAATACCATATAGCAGATAGGTACAATTAGATTGTAATATAGCCATAGACAAATGCTCTTCTAATGTAAGAGGATCGGTTACCTTAAGCTATATTGGTTTGTACGTGAGGGAGGTTGGAATATTGAGTAGCCCTTTGTTTATTCCTACATTCTCTCTTATAATGACCAACAAAATTGCAGTAATTCCAATGTGCATTACGATTATAAGGTGTTCTATAACCATTTCGGAATTGTGACACATTGTTTTGTCTAAAACCTCTATTACAATTGTGTGACCAAGTACATACGGAGGTCTGAAATTGTGTATTGTTTTTTTCTAAAACCTCTATTACAATTGTGTACGAAGGTCTGAAATGAGAATGCCCATTTATAGGAGGGTTCACGACCACAAGAGGTTTTCTTGGGTGTTTGGATAAGCGGACGGCAGGGAACAAGGATGGAAGGAAGATGAGGAGGTTCCATGCACGACCTCTTCTTGAATGATCCGGCCTTAGAGATGTACGAGGGTCAAATTAGCCACCGCTGAAAGGGTGGCCAATTTGAAAGGGTGGTCAAATTGGCCACCGTTAAAAGGGTGGTTACAAAGGGGCTCCACGAACGAGGCATCGTGATAAGAGGGTCTCTGGGATTTCAAGGCGGGATATAGTAAGCAACAGGTCGAGAAGGGCATGCTTAAAGGAGTCAGAGGTGGTGCAGACCCTCACAAGTCGAGAAGGGCATGCTTAAAGGAGTCAGAGGTGGTGCAGACCCTCACAAGTTAGCCACCTAATTTGAAAGGGTAGTTACAAAGGGCCTCCATGGAGGAGGAAGGGAATACAAAAGAATCGTGATAAGGAAGGTCTCTGGGATTTCAAGGGCGGATATGGTAGCCAGCAGGTCGAGAAGTGCATGCGACTCTACCAAGATTCAGCAGACCCTCAACGTAATGAATGGAATAGTCTTGTGTATATGGTAATTGTATGTGTTTAAGCATGCCTTGGATTAATCTACATGGTCATGGATTCTTGGTTAATTCACTTTCATCACTAATCATTTTCTCTGTTTAAGAACATCTCATCAAAACTTAGATCTGTACAAAGAGATACTCTTTGAGTCATTTGGGCATCCGCTTAGATTTGAGAACACCCCGTAAGAGGATGGGTAAGCTTGACTTGCTGAGCAAGATGCATTACGATTGGATCCCTCTCTGACGCATCGGAGGAGCCTCTACCTTAGACACATAGAACACATTGGAAATGGTTTAGTGGAATCATCATCTCTCTACATTTTTGGGAAATCTTCCTCAGATAGCCGAATTGTTGTGACGTTTAATTATTAATAACGTTGACTATTTGATTATAAGCATGTTCACATGTATACACACGACTGACTGTCGACATTAATAACATTAAGGTGGCGACTATTCGAATGGTTGTGACGATGCGTGCATGGCATTCTAATTTTAAACAAAGGGGATCCCCAACACGTTGACACTCAGCCAAAAGAAGAGCTATGTTTTAGACGAAGGTGAGATTTTATGATAAATTAAGATTTTGGTATCCAAATTTCTAACCGACGCCTTCCTCTTCGTGATATTGGGCGCTGAGTGATTTTGCAAGCAGGTGTATGGTGCCGGCTATGGCGTCTCTTCCGACCGTTCCGCAGCAGCCAGAGAATACTGCCTTTATCAAGGAGTTGCAATGGAAAGAGAACAGGTAACTCATCATTAAACATTGGTATTTTCGTTTGTGTTCATTCAAACGAGAAGAATCAGACGCCGTTGTGTTGAGATTGACACTAGGTCACAGGATGAGTTCCTGGGACAACTGCTTTCCGATGAGACTCTCGCAAAAGACCATATAGCTTTGAAGCACAGCAGCAGCAGCAGCGGCGGCGCTAGTAGCAAGAAGGATGAGAGAAAGCCGAATAATCTCCGCGCTGGAGCGGCTGCATCTGCGGACGATCCTCAAATCTACACACAACTCTCTGTGGTGCGCCTGTAATACATAAAAACGTGTCCATCACGCAATAGGCCACCATTAAGACATTAATTGTGTTTGCAGAACCTATGGAAAAGAGTAAATGCTGGGTACCTTGTGCCCAAACGGCCTCCAATAGGTGTTACAAAGGCCACATTCGCGTACGAACCAGGCTTGGTGAGGAGCATCAGCCGGAGTTTTTTCAGAACTGTTTATGAACATAATTATACGCAACCAAGGCATGCACAGTCTTTGGTTGATAATTAGAATCTGGTGTACCTACGCTGCAGGTGGAGAAGCAGTCTAAGGAGTTTCACAGAAAGCGCGACTTTTATTCGGAATACAACGAGGCAGCTGCGCGGTTCAAGCTCGTTCTGGGAAACAAGAAGCCCCTCTCCAAGAAGAAGGCCGGGAAACGGAGCGATGACACCAAGCTGGACGCCAAGGGCAGGTCGAGTCCACCACCATCGTCTGCTGGGAGCGCAAGCGCAAAGCCTCTCGACGAGGGCCAGCAACAACCAGCTCCCGAATCAACCAACCATGTTATTAGCATTGATAACAACAACAGTGATAATCAAAATGATCAGTACAATCCCACCATTACGTGAGACAATAAAAAGAGCGCTAATTCGGAGTACCTACCCTCTTGATCCTAAACACCAACTTTGTCATAATTAATCAAGATTCAACATTTTTTAAAGGGAAAATTGGCTCTAAGTCAAGAGAGAGATACTGCTTCAACTTTTAGCTAAGGATTATAAGACTAATTGGTGATTATGAGAGTAATTGATTCTCTCTTTTTTTTGGTACGCAAAGCCGTGTTTGTACAGGGAAAATGTGCATTTGGAAATCTTCATCCATAACATCTTTTTCTACATAATTCGTAAAAATATATATGGTGGTAGTTTTCTTTTTTGCACTATTGGGTTATGTTTTATGATTGTAAGCGTGTTGGCATTCTGCTTAACTTGACTTAAATTTTATCAAACGAATTCCTCCCAAGTAAAGTTCAAGGAGCATTGGCATCTAAGAGACATGTATATGAGGTTTCATTGCACACACAATGCAAGGCCGCCCCAATGATACCGCATCTATCTACATTCTAGACCATACCTTGCAAATAACACACATGAGATTGAGCCATTGTAGGAGATCATTCCATATTCAGTATGAGTCCCAATTCTCCAACTTCTTTGATTTCATTAGCAACCTATTAAAATAATGCAAATTAGATATATTAATTTTTGTACTGGCAGATTTAACATTACCAAACAAACCCATCAAAATATGTAAAAATTGTCTAGAAAATTACAAGCAACCACAGAAATTCGCTACCTTAACCAATGCTTGTCCCCAATACATCAAGTCGAAGCACACTGATCACATTTGTACTAATCTACCACAAACCCTACATTAAACTCCTTAAAGGGAGGATTAATTATGTACGACGGCCTCTCAAGGGTTGAGCTGGGCCGGAGGGGCAGCCTGGTTTGGTGATTTCCTGATTGCAAATTCTAGTTGATAATCAGTGGTGTGATCCTTGGAGATTATGATGATGTCCCCTTTCTGGAGGTTTTTCCTTCTCCTGTAGGTGCTCCACCCTCCTTTGAGAACACAGGCGTTGCTAGAGTGCCAGTACGCATATGCGAGCTGGAGGAGGGCACCATTATCATCCTTATCCAAAAAGGTGAGGAGGATCCCATGCTCGTCATGAGGGACTACTCCAAAAAAGTCCTTGTAACCATTCGTCATGAGGGACTACTGCAAAAAAGTCCTTGTAACCATGGCGAATTATGAGAAGCCTAACCAGTCCATCCACGTCGCTTTGGGATAGCACCTTCCACAACACACTTGTGCTAGGTCTAATTACCACGGCCCCATGCAGGACACGCTTGAGACGTATTGTCGATAAACGCAGACTGATCATAATTGCTCACTAATTCTGATTTGCGCTTGGCGCATGCATGACGACGTAGGGCAGCAACGTCTTCATGCAGCTTCTGATCTTGGATGGGTAATGCTGCTCTGATCCCATCTCCTTGCTCTTGGCGATGGCTCACTCTTTCTTCACCATCGACGGCCTGCAGGTGATTAGGTTCAACATCAGCGTCCTTTAATAAGGGCTTCTTGTTCAAATCCAAATCAAACCGCCCTTGTGCTGATCAGAATTGAATGCCGGAGTTGCATCATAATTAGTAGCTAATCCTCCATGAAGATGCTTCTGATCCTCCGCGATTGTATCGTGTTGCTCATCATGATGAGCTCTGCATGTTGCAGGTGGCCGCCTTGCAGACAATCTTGGCCTTGAGCGCTGTCTCCTGCAGTTGGGCGCTAAAATTGCACCAGGATAATGATCAATAATGTCCGCGCCTCGACCTCGTGCGGCAGCCTCTTCATTGTAGACTTGTTCACAAACCGTCGCGAGCATAAACAGTACACGCAAATCTAGGCAAATTGAAGCATGTTGAAAGTGTGTTTGAGGAGGGCCATCAATTTTATACACCAAATGGGCTTTGTTTTCAACCCTCTGAAATAGTGACCTACTCACTAACTAATTGGCGATTAAGTCTGGCTTACTTTCAATTTTTGGGCTTATTAGTGGTGGTCAAAGATGCCTTCTTCTTCCTTGATTAATCAACCGCAAAGAACATCAAGCCAAGGAAGAAAATTAAGAAGCCTAGAGCTAAATCTAAACCTCATTATTATGCTCATGCAGAGAACTTGGGTTTTTTAGAGTTTACTTCCACTCACGTGTTTGTATATTGAAGGGGGTCATTAGCACAGGCTTTAATCTTGATGTAAGGGTTTAGAGACTTCCCTTAAGCTAGTAAGTTAGGTGTGGTAAGACCTATCCAAACTCTTTTAAACTTGATAAATTTGAATGCCATGGTTTCCACACTTGGCAAACCAAGATAAAATTTACCTTAATGAGGAAGGGGTTATGGAGGGTTGCAAATGGAAAGGAAAAAAATGCCTAACACCAGATATTAAAAGGTAGTACGGCTTAGCAAAGATAAGAAAACATTGGCCATCATTACATTGGGCCTTAGTAGTACATACATCCATCATAGAGATGGAAAGGATACTTCTCATGATGCATGAAACACTCTTGACACATTATTTGGGGCATAATCAAAGAATTCAAATTAGTCTACTCATCACATTCTTTGAGCTTAAAGTGAACCTACATGACTCATTTCCAACTCATCTCAATTATATGAAGAACCTCCTTATGCAACTTGCAAGTATCAGGGAAAA
Source organism: Cibotium barometz (assembly GCF_041138505.1). Lineage (NCBI taxonomy): Eukaryota > Viridiplantae > Streptophyta > Polypodiopsida > Cyatheales > Cibotiaceae > Cibotium > Cibotium barometz. The sequence goes on from NC_141091.1 coordinate 9,358,168, forward strand.
TATAAAGGAGGATTTGGTCATAGGAATTGCTCTTAAAGAGCTTATCCCAAGATTAGTTTAATAATATTGTTAACATTCTTACTACTCTCACAAACTTGACAGCCCTAAAGCGAGGATGTCCCTCACTATTGTTACTCCACTAAACTTTTTATCCCTATGAAAAGATTTGGAGTGAGGGTTCATACAATATTCTTGGCCTCTTTGATATTCATATCCATTCCATTTTTTAGCATAGTGTACAAGCCTCACCTCTTAGTTTTTCTAGTGTTATGTAAGGGGGAAAACCATGAACTTGCACCTCTAGATTAAAATGTTGACCCATGAAATCAATGAGTAACGTGAAACTCTTTACGTATATTTAGAAAAGAGTTCATCGACTTCTTTGGTATAGAATCTCCTCATCAAGCAAGCCATAAAGAGTTCATTTAGAAAAGAGTTCATCGACTTCTCTGGTATAGAATCCCCTCATCAAGCAAGCCATAAAGAGATTTGGTCCAATATGCATACAGGCAATTCCTCTTGAAATAAGAAATTAAAAGGAATTTCCTAGTTCTAAACGGAAAATTTTCCTCATGTCTCTAGAAAACTACAATCTCAATATATTGTTTCCTTCTCAATATAGGAAATTCGGCTTTAATCTAGGATGTGTTTCAATTCCTATATCGAGAATGCTTTCTCAATCTAGGAAATGTTCTCATCACCTAGGAAATGTGCTCATGATCTAGGAGAATACAATAACTCACTAGCATTGTCAAAGATAGCACTCCAGGTTGCCCTTCTAAAGATAAGGAAGTGGTGGAGTAACACAACAAGTGTATAAGAGTGTGTTTATTCAGTAAAAAATTCACATGTGTAGATTATGGCACAATGGGACCCCAACTCACCATCAAGAGAGAGCTTACAATGGGAACACATGCAATCCAAACACCCGCGCATGTGTTGGTGCCTTCATGGGTATCCCCACATGGTATTAGATTCATGCACTCTAAATTTCCCTTTGAAAGAATGGAGATTGTTGGAGTAGCACGCCAAGTGTGTTGGGTAAAAAATCCCATGTGTTGATGATGGCAAGATGGGACCCTATAAAAGCAATAAATGATTCCCCTCACTCACCATCCAGAGAAAGCATGTGATGGAGACACATATGATCCCTCACCATCCAGAGAAAGCATGTGATGGAGACACATATGATCCCTATGTCTACACATGGGCTAGTACCTGCATGGATGTTTCCACAAGAGCCAAGCACTCCAAATTACACTTCTAAAGAAAGGGGAGTGTTGGAGTGACACATCAAGTACAAGTGTGTTGGGTAAAAACTTCTACATGCTAGGATGATGGCCACATGGTGCTAGAGCCATGCACTCCACAATTCCCTTCTAAACAAGGAGGAGTAATGTTGGAGTAACACATCAAGTACAAGGCATGCATGTATGGGCAAAAACTCCCACATATATCACATGCATTAATGATGGCAATGTTGAGGTATCGAGCTTACCAGCATAATTGGTGAGATTATGCCACCAGTGGATGACAAGTTATATGATAACCATATTTGGATTACTAGAGCATGGCACAGTAATTATAGTGCCAACTCATATAGGTGTGTGGGTGATAGCTTCCACACTTATGCCACTAGGATAATTGGTGAGATTATGCCACCAATGGGATGACAGGCACCTTATAGTATGTACTTTTATCTTTTTTAGTTTATGGTTGTAGAGAAGAGAAGAAGATAGAACAAAATTCGGCCATCCATCTCTCTCTTGTGTCTTGCTTATTTTGCATAAATGTATTCTTTTATTGTGGCTCGTTCTGAATGCAACTATGCTCTCTGTGGGTTGCAGTGTTGTGTGTGTGTGTGTGTGTGTGTGTGTGTGTGTGTGTGTGTGTGTGTGTGTGTGTGTGTGTTTCCTTACAAGGAACTCAATCTCTCCCTCTCCCCTACATTCTATTTGGATAATATGGGCCCCTATAAAAGAAAGAAATGATTCCCCTCATGTACCATCAAGAGAGCTATTTTGGGTATGGTTGGGTGGTGTCTTGTGATAGGGACACATGTGATCCATATACCCACGCACATGCTTCTTCCTTTAGTATCTAGTTGGTCTAGAAAGCCCACGTATCTTTAACAAAGTTGGCCTTGGCTGGAGGCCTTTGCTTCTATCTTCTCTACTTCTTCTTCACTTAAATCTACCTCTTTTACAATGTAAGTTATCTAAGCTTTGTTCCTAAATAATAAAGGGGTGACATGTTTAGAATAGAGGGGTGATGTTTAGAATAGAGGGGTGACTATAGGTCAGGGAATTTCTAGTTGGTTTAGAAAGCCCATTTATCTTTAGCAAAGTTGGCATTAGCTGGAGGACTTTGCTTCTATCTTCTCTACTTCTTCTTCACTTAAATCAGCTACTTCTTCTATATTGTAAGTCTTCTGAGCTTTGTTCCTAACGAAAAAATATTTTCCTTCATGATTGGGTTTACCACAAAAGTTACACGACTCCTCACTCCTTAGGAAAACCCTTCTTCGAATAAGAACTTTTAAAAGGTGCCTTTGATCCTAATTTTTTGAAACCTCCTTTATTAAAGAAATATTTCTCATCATTGATCCCTTGCCTTTGTTTGACCTTGTTGTCTTCATCACGTGTCCAACTTGTGGCACCCATGGACTATAGTACCAAAATCATAGTGATGTCTCCATCACTCCAATTATGAACTCTACACCTTTCATCAATAGATCTTACCACTCGACCTACCCTAGTAATCTAAGAGACTACTAAAAAGTTTTTTTTAATGCCTAGAACAAATAATACTTCTGAGAGAGTGATTGTTCCACCATTTGTAACCATGAGCAAAACCTTACCAACTCCTTTTATTGGATATGAGGAGTTGTTTGAACATGTGACTCTACCTCCTTCAGGAGGAAACTCAACAAAGAAAAATAATAAGCAAGTAATGTTTTTGCTAGTATCACTATCAAAATACCACACATATGCTAATTTATCACTAACGTGTGTACATCATCGGGACATAAGTGTAATAACTCCCATTGAATTCTCAATCATCTTGTGTATAGTTTGTTGATACCTTATTTTAAGCACTTGGTGCTGATGCATTAGCCATAGCCACGCCTGAATTTTTCTTCTTCTCTTTCTGTAGCCTTTTTCTACATGTATTGATATAATGGCTCGACTTTTGAAAATAATTGTGTTTTTCTTTCTTCTTAAGCTTATCACCCCCCTTCTCTCAACATCCTTGCTAGAAGATTGGGTTAATTCTGCCTTTGGCTTTTAGCCATTTTGTGTGAAAAAGCTTTACTTTTACCTTTTTGATTGGCAATGAATATGTGATCTTCCCCATGCATAGTGCTTTAGTTTTGTCGATATTGCTCTTCTTGTGCAAGAGCACTATGACCAACTCATTAAACATAAGAGCGCTACAACCAACTTATTAAATGTAAGATCATTGCAACCAACTTAGTAAACATAGAGCATTGGGGTTATCCTTCATCATGAGCCAAAGTGTGGATGCAAACACCTGGTATGCATCCTATAAAGCTATGAGAATAGTAGACACCAATGGAGTACTATCCGGATAGGCTATATCAATACATGCAAGCTGCTCTCTCTAAGATATTTGATCCTTGAGAAAATCATCCATGAAGTATCACTCTTTTATACTCTTAGACTCTAACTACTTACGCAAGTGTCACTACAAGGGGTTCGGACCATACCGATAGGAAATTCTAGATGGGATTATGTGCGACATAAAGCACGTGAGTATATCTATCTGAAAATAAAAAGATGCTAGAAAATTGCATGTAGCAATATGGATGTTGGTAATACATTAGGATGATTGGTATCACTAAAGATCACGTTGGAGCACCACAATTGTGCTTTAGAGCTATGCTATCATGCTTTCATAGGTAGAATGAGTGTGATTTTTTAGGGAGCTTTGGAGGTAACTTTTCTTGGCTGTCCTCTCTCTCTACTTAAACAATCTCCTTGCCTTTAACATGTAATTGGTCATGTAGACTTCTAAGCTTCAAAATAGAAATCACAATTTGAAAAGATATTAGAAATAATATTTTAAAAAAACTGAAATATCTAATTGTATAGTTCATACCATGGTGGATTACTTCGCTTTATAGGCCAGAGTATACATCTCCTTCTCACCTTAGGAAATTTGTCACTTGGGAAGTCAAGGAATGGGTATCTCTTGTATATCCCTACATCCCAAAGGTCTCGAAGTTTTGTTATGTATACATAGTGCTCTCATGTTGTGGATTGCACCAATCTTTTAAGATTGCAAGCACATTTACAATATATCTCTCCGCATGGTACTTACAAATCCATCTACACATTATTGTTTCTATTCAATTTACAAATATAAGAGCACAATTAAGTAGCAAGTAAGCTTTGTAGAATGTTACACACCCAAACACAACACACTTGGTAGCCTTAAGATAGTAGGGTTTGAAGCTACCTTACCTTTTTTCTTTAGCGATTCCACCTTTCCTCGAACAGTTTCCCAAAACTACAATCTCTTAAGATCGGTCAGGTCCTCCAAAAATGTTTCTAGGAAAATTATCTTGTACTTTTCTGATATTTCTACAAGCATGGCTACACCCTGTGTTCCAATCTCATGCCATACGACTTCTCTTCGAAGCCAATCCCTGAATAAACTTGTATTTGTTGTGCTACCATTGAAATTGTTATTCAAACAAAATATAGTGCTTTGTGTATATCAAGAAGATAGGGAATGTAATTATTACTTACTTTTATGGATTTATGAATCCTTTAGCCTCTGCAAATTGCCATTAATCAAAATATCTAAAATCTGTGCTTTTTGGTCATTTGGCAACAAGCTACATGCCAAACTGTACAGCCCCTCTGTCAAACAATCTGGTTTCTCATCCCAATTAACTTGTACTAGTTGTCCTGCAACACAACACCAAAATTAAACCACAACATTAAAACCATAAAATGTTGTTGCCTACCAAATAGACAGAGGAAAGAGTGTAGCCTTTCTTACTCAAAGAAACCTTCCCCTTGTGTAAGGTTTTCACTCACCACCACCGCCTTGTAGCGTGCCTCCACTTTCTTTCATCTTTATAAAATGTAGTTCTCCATTTCTCTTTGAACTCATTTGCAAGCAAGCTATCTACTAGGGGGTCAATATCTCAGGTCGCGCAAGGTACTCATCCTATTACTAACATGTTACAACATAGTCGATAATATGTAAATGTTAATCATATATTGCAAGTGTCAAAAGATTGAAGGTTTACCTAGAATACTATTTGGGAAATTTTAAAAAACTTAACACCGTGTAGAAAAAGTAAGAAATTTAAGATGACTCACATTTACTAATCTCTTCCATCCATGCCACAACTCGATGTGATTGCCGACCCACACATAGAACATCTTGTTGCATAGCATAAATTCCCAATGTGTGCCTTTGATCACATGAACTCGAAATCCTCATTTCTCATTCGCCATATATCATCCCATGCACTAACATCATATGGGATGAGGAGATAGAACAAATGAACCTGCATTAATCGGCAACATAGCCATTTTAATAAAATTTCCTTACCAGCTTCTTGTACCTGAACTACACTCTTCTTATAGAGCGATTAAGCACAAGTCTGCACAAGAGAGTAGGTGGCAAAGGAGTGGCTTTTTGCACCTGCAATGCACACACATAGGTTGTGCTTGGGAGCCATATAAATACCTTATGTGAGATTTAGTAAAAAGTGGATAACAATTACCTTTACTCTATTTGGGTTCTCATGTAGGAGTTCTAGTCGCAAACGAGTTGCATGTGTCACCATGAAGTGGTCTTCATTATCAACTTCTTTTTTAGTTCCCTCCTTCCTCCACCTATCCTACTTCCTTTGTTGATTTCATGGATTTTGAAGAAGCACCTTGTTTTGAAGATAATGGTGGATTTCTTCGTGAGGAGAATAATCTTCATCATCTTCTTTCACTATTTTCCTCTTCTTCGTAATTGTCACTTCTTAGCTTGCTTGTTTGGCAGGTGTGCTCTTTAAGCGTTGTGCATGCTTTGGATGACGGGTTTCCTTTGATGTGTTGGATCAATCTAAACACATCAGCATATACAAGACAAATTACTCAATCGCTTGCTACAAATTACTCTCAAAAAAACCACCCAAAAAGAGCATTATTGCAAAGGTGGGAGAGAGATATAAAACCACTAACATAAATTGTTTATTACAAATAGTTTTTAGAATCACCACAAAAAAGAGCATAATTGCAAAATTGAGAAAGATATAATAACACTTACGCAATTACTTGCTGGCCATACAATGATGTAGGAATTCCATGAACGGTATCCACAGTAAGGTTTACGTGTAAAACGGTCGCAGTAGCTACTTTGGTGCCATTGAACAGTAAGAACACTTGTGTCCCTCGTTCAAGTTGAGAAGGCATCATGTAAAAAAGAGGAGCTCAAAAGGAGATTGGAAGAGGAGAGAAAGAGACCGAACAAATAGAATGAACAAAAAAGAAAGAAACTAGTTGGAAGAAACTAAGAAGAGATTTAAATAGAAAAAAAAACTATAAATAAAGAGAAAGATTAAATAGAGAAAGAGCTAAAAATAGAGAGGGAGCTAAATATAGAGAGGGAGCTAAATATAGAGAGAGATCTAAAAATAGAGAGAGAAAATATCAAGAAAATAAATTTTAGGGTTTGAGAGGTGTTGGAGAGAGAGAGAGAGAGAGAGAGAGAGAGAGAGAGAGAGAGAGAGATAAGAGAGAGAAAAAGAATTGAAAGAGAGAGAGAGAGAGAGAGAGAGAGAGAGAGAGAGAAGAGATAAGAGAGAGAAAAAGAATTGAAAGAGAGAGAGAGAGAGAGAGAAGAGATAAGAGAGAGAAAAAGAATTGAAAGAGAGAGAGAGAGAGAGAGAGAGAGAGAGAGAGAGAGAGAGAAAGAGGGAGAGATTATCTCCAATGATATATATATAGAGAGAGAGAGAGTGAGAGAGAGATAAGAGATAAGAGAGAGAAAAAGAATTGAAAGAGAGAGAGAGAGAGAGAGAGAGAGAGAGAGAGAGAGAGAGAGATGATCTCCAATAATAGAGAGAGAGAGAGAGAGAGAGAGAGGGGGGGCACCTTAGCCCCTCACTAAGGGCAACATCGCCCTTAGTGAGGGTGTCCACCCCACTAAGGGTGACGTCATGCTTAGTGAGGTTTTCCACCCCACTAAGAGCAGCGTTGCCCTTAGTGAGGGGGCCCTCCCCTCACTTAAGGCCACTGCCCACTGCCCTCTCTCTCTCTCTCTCTCTCTCTCTCTCTCATAGAAGTCCACTCTCTTTATGTCTTACTGTAGAGAACAGTAAGACATAAAGAGAGTGGACTTCTATGAGAGAGAGAGAGAGAGTAGTCCACTTCTTTATGTCTTGCTATAGAGAACAATAAGACATAAAGAGAGTGGACTTCTACGAGAGAGAGAGAGAGAGAGAGAGAGAGAGAGAGAATTGAATTGATTATGGAAGTGACAATAATTATTTTATCCCACTATTAGAATTGATTTTATCCCATTATTTTATCCCACTATTAGAATTGATTATGCTTAGATCTGAGAGAAATGATTATTAGATTAATTAAGGTTACAAAAAAAAAGGATATATTTGATAATATTGAAAGTAAAAAGTATTACAAAAAGGATGTTACTATATAAAATTTTATATATTAAATTTAATGGATAGTTATTCAAAATCATGATCATAACAATGTGATTATTATGTATAAATTATATGTAGTCATGAAAATTAAAAGTAGTTAGAAAAGTAATTAGTAATGAGAGTTAGTTATGTAAGTATTTATTATTATATATAATTCTTGAAAATTAAAAGTAGTTAGAAAAGTAATTATTAATGAGAGTTAGTTATGTAAGTATTTATTATTATATATAATTCTTGAAAATAGATTTTAGATTTCATACATTAATGACACTATTTATAATGATTGAAGAATGTTTTTATGCTTGTTAGAAACAATATTTTTAAAAATGAATATATTTTAAATTTTATTTTAATATGTTTAGATTTAGTGTTTGAAATTCGAATTCGTTTTCACTAGTTTGTTGTGTGTTTGTGAGTTGATTTTGTGACCTATAGTGCTTGAAAAATAGAGATCTTTTTCTTTCCATCTTCTTTTGGCCTGTTTTTTCTTCATTAACATGGAGAACACAATGTTTCACCTTTTTGTAAGAGGTTTGGAGAATGATCCTATTCTTAGAACTATGTAGGGACGTTTTTATATTACTAAGCCTAATGATTTTGATGGAATGCTATATCCTCATTCTAGATTGAAGGTTTTTTCAATCAAACCACAAGATGATGGTGTAGATCATCTTATATCTATCCAATCAACTAGACCCATTGGAGAGGAACCATGTTATATATTTGATAAAGATATAACAACTAAATATGTAGTTGTTCTAATAATAGGAGAGTCAAGCAACACTACAGTAAGCACACCAAAGCAAGTCATTATTGATCTTACAATGGAAGATTCTCGCACAGGTAAACCACTTTAGAAAAGTATGGTCAAATACTTATTGTCTAAGAAATTTCATGTGGGTGTTCCTCGTAGAATGTTATTATCAAGCATGCAAATTAAGAAGGTAGAAGAGATTCCTCAAATCTATAATGGTAATGTGGCTTTTGAGTTACCAAATGTACGTGATCCTTCAGCCTCTCCAGTTCAAGGAATGGAGCAAGCACATGATGGCCATTATTGAGTGAAACCTACGGAGAGCCATGTGAAGTTTCTTGGAGCAGTATGAAAGAGTTCTTGTGGAGGTTTATTTGAGTGCACTTATGCCTTGTGTGGAAGTAGAACTATGAATGGAACAACGAATACAACATCATGGATTGGTAAGCTTATTAGCTTGGCTCAATTTCAATAAATCATGATTAATAAGAGTATTTATTGGTACTTTTGCATTTTTTGAATAATAGGCAAGCTCACACAGAAGCTTCCGTAATTCGCTAGGCTTATCAACGGATGGATATGGCTCTCTTGCTTGTTTCTACTGCAAGAACAAACCTATATGTAGAAGAATGTGTGGTGCTACAGTGTACTATTGTATGCCTGTTGACCCACATATGACCATATTGATGATATATCAAGGGGAACATTTGCATGCAGTGCAAAGGGACGCATCCAGACAAGCATTGCAAAAGATAAGAGAACTTATGCAAGAGGTAGTTTCAGAGGTGGCTACAAGTGGTCCAAAAAAGATACAAATGGACATCACCAAACAACTTGTATTGGATGCAGTTATTATCAGAAGGCATACGAAGGATGGATCAAATATTAGCAACATGGAGTTGTCGCTATTATTGGAACACATCCATCCCCTAATTTAATGTCAAAGGTAATGCATAATTTATCAATTCTTTGATTATTATTCTCAACTTAAGTTTGCATAGTTTGTTAAGTTCTCCAATTCTCTTCTAGATTCAAGAGGATGGTACGTGCCTCTAAGATCAACAGGTCAGTGCAAGGATCAGCAGAGTCTAGTATCCTAGAATTGAAGAGACAATGCACTTTTGAGTTCTTCCATGGTAGCCATTTTCTTGGGAAATCTTTGGACGAGTCAAAGCGGTGTTACGTATTTAAAATGTCAACCATAGGGCATGCATCGGCGGGTTTGGATCTGGTAAACCATATGCGCCAAATAGGAGATGGTGATTTGAGAAGGGCTTCGGTTTGTTTTGATCACATCAGGCATATGCAAGGATGGACAATAATGGTTGCACATTTATACGATCCAAGGTACATTTTTATCTTTTTAAAATTACGAACTTGTTTTTGGCTACTTTCCAACTATTATATGATGGCATGCAGCTTGCAAGAGCTCATGATAATTGCGACTTGTGAAATGAAAGAGGAGGACACAGGGGGAAAAGTTCATTTTTGGGAAATGATCAACAATATTGTGGTGCAAAAAGGCTTTTCCAAACCTAAATTTTTTGGCTTTTATATAATGAGGCCAGAGCCAACTAGAGGAGGGTAGTGAGGATAGTCTATAATAATGGACCAGAGAATATAATGGAAGGTCATGAGCGTTCTTATTTGTTTCATTTGGAACAAAGCTTGAACATCTATACAGTACAATATGTAGTCATGAGTTTTCAAGAAGATCACAAGAGGCTATGCTGTCAGTGGCATTGTACATTGAGTTGAGGAGGAGGCAGTCAGTAAATACATACACAATAGATCGTGGTTGGATGAACGATAAAGTTGACGATGCAAACTTACCAACTATGGATTATTGGCTTAGTTGGTGGCATACTAGATATCTCCATTGGAGGAATCACCTTGTAGGGGTAAGTATAACTTTCTTGGATTTGAAAACCAATAGCGTGCATTTGGAATCTGAATTGTAAATCTAGTCTTTTTTTGTGGAATGTGGTTGGAGCTTACAACTTTGATTCTTATCAACAATTAATCTTTTGTTATAGGAGGTAGATGACACTACTTTGTCTCACATGATGTCAACCACCAATCTAGTAGAAATGAATCATGAAAGTTAGTTTGACAGGAGAGGGTTTCAAAGGAACCATCTATTTATATGATTGTTATGGGCTACCGCACCTCCCAAGAGGGAACTCCACACAACCGCAAATGGGAGAAGCAATAGACATAACAATCGTTGGGTACTTACCAATTCTTCAAGCTCAATCCCTTAAGGCTCACTAAGCTCACTTTAGAAGATCCACTCCTCCAAACTCCAACTCCATGCTGTCACCGCAGAGTCTCTCACACCAGGTATGCAAGGAAATCAACCTGTCACTCTCTCTCACACATGCATGCATGAAAGAGGCAAATGTACTAGAGCACACTCTTACTCTCTCTCTCTCTCTCTCTCTCTCTCTCTCTCTCTCTCTCTCTCTCTCTCTCTCTCTCTCTCTCTCAAGCATAAGCGTTCTCATAACATAAAGAGGGATTGTATCATTTCATTATGAGAATTGCCTTATATACAACTGGCCCTTATTCACACTTGGGCACCCAAAATTACTAACTAAGGCCTTGGGTGACCAGTATCTCAATACAACTTTTATAGTGCCTTTACATGACACTTATTAATGTCCTCAATTGGAGGAGCATCTTTGTTAATCCAAAATGGGATTAACATCCCCCCGGAACTTGATGTAGGTTCTGTCCTCAAAACCTTTTACTACTGAGGCCGAAAGACATGGTCACCGAACTCATGTCTGTAAAAGTTACGACGTGATTAAAGCTTTTTCAGGGTTCTTCTAAATGCTAAGTGTGAAGTCCAGAACCCAATGTCCAGCATGTCTTCAAATGTAATGTGCATGAATCCGCCGGGAAGACAATGTAGGCAATGACAATACAGCATCATGCCTCTTTCATTAGGGCATGTGTCCATGTCAAAGCGAAGCTGTTCCTCTTCAAATCCATCATGCCTTTCCCTTGGTTGATCGATAAGGACTACGATCAACTTTAGGAATCTGACAGCAACCATGATGTCTGGATCAAGAATTTGGCTCCAAGCTCGTATCCATGTAAGCATTTGTTGTCATTGGCTTATAATATCTGGGAAGGCAGATGACGAAAATTGTGGAAAATTGTAGTAGACATGAGAATCCCTTTGCTTTACGTCATGGAATTGGAGTGGAGTGAGCCTTCATTTGATAGGCATGTAGAGCAGGTCCGCTCTTTGGGTTGGCGGCGGCGGGGAACATTGGTACTGATGGCTATATTCGGGAAACGTCCAAATATTACTTTTGCCAATCTGCTTGTATACCAAAATCCTCAATGTATCATCTGTGGTGATGGCTGTGTAGCCTTTCCTTGTATGAACTGGATATGCTTTGCGCCACCTACAGAAACAGTAACCAATCATGAAGGTGACAATTTGGATTTCCAACAGGTCGGCTAGGTGGGGGTTTGCCAGCTTTGTGTGCTTAGCCACATTCTCCCATAATGTTGCCTCTCCACCAATTGGTAACAACTCCTCCAAATCTAGCACTGGTGCGTAGAGAAAGTAAGGCTCATAAGGCCACCTTCTTGATTCCACTGCAAAGTAAGAATCAGACATGATCCTTTCGGTGATTCAAATGGTGTGATTTGCCTCAACACCTTGAACATAAGCTTTGGCTTTAAAAGTGGGTTTCCTGCTTTGATAAACCTCTCATATTCTACAGTTGTTAAGGACTCAAGGACATTTATGTCAGTAAAAGCTTCATTGTCATCGTGAGGTTGGATATTACGTACCTCATCAAGTGGTCGTGGTGGAGAGACAAATTGGGTGCAGGCATCTCCTTAGGGGCTATAGGGTTAGTGGGAATATCAATAGAGATAGAATGTAAGCGAGAGAATGTGCATTTTTCTTCAAATGGGTTAGTAGGAGCTACGCTCGGAAGGGATTTAAAAATTTACTTGCGATGGAAGAGAACATGGGATAAGTAGCTGAAATAGAGGAGCCTTGTGTCTCTTCTTGACCCTCGCCTAAACTTGGGGGTGGGTGTGTGGGTTTGTTAGTTTTCATGAATTCCTGGAGTTCAGTTATATCTTTTGGGATTATATTAGGATATCCAATATGTTGTTTATCAAAATTATAAACCATAGTTGTAAGCATAGACTTCAAATGCTTATGGATATTTTGATAAAGTTTAATAATACCAAAAGGATGACATAAAGTGGATTCTAAAAGATCTAGATGATGATGGATATTATATACTTCTATCCAACCGTGGGCTAATGACCCATTGATAACTTCTTATGCAACAACCTTGTAGTTGGTCGGTATTATTGGGATATCATCTGGCACATAAACAGGTCAAGTTTATCGCACTGTTATCCAAGATGCTTGATTGTTGTAGCACCCGACACCAACTACAAAGGTTGAGCACTATGGGATGTAAGGGATAGAAAAAGATATTAGTTGGTTTAGTTAGTACTATATCTCTCGGAAGAATTCCCATTATGATGGTGGGGTCAGTATCTCTTTCTGTATTCCGCCGATGCATGACTGTAAGGTCTCCTAGACTGAGGTCTTCTGTGAGGTTAATCTCATATTGAAGGAGAGAGAACATTAGTGTAGATAAAAACAATGTTTGAGGAGGGACCCGAGAGGAGTTATCACACGAGCCTATCTCTGAGGCTCGTTCAATGAGGAGTTGTAATTCATCAATTGTTTCTGTCCTCTGAGTCCGTTGTTGCATGGAAAGCTAGCATTCCGGTTCTTGTATCCTTGAGTCATTGTTGGAAAGGAGGTCGGAAATGGCAGCCTCTTGTACCTCTCTAACAATGGCCAACTCATCATATCTTCTTGTAGCCTCTTCTTTTGACTTTCTTTTGCAGTGGTGGCCTATGCATGAGCATCTTTAATCTGCTTCAGTCTTTTCACTCTGCCAAACTTTGGCTGTTGCTTAGCTATACTGATGTACGTGTTCAAGCACTTGCTGGTGGTGGTTGGCCATCATCTGATTAATCTCCACATTCTTTGCTTAGATCACTTCATTTAAGGCTTTGAGTTTGTCAGCCTGGGCTTTGTTTATCTACTCCCGTTTGATTTGAAGGATGACCACCCTTTGTTCAGCAGTAATGGCTTCATTTAGCTTAGTGATTTTCCCCTTAAACCCTTCTTCCTTGGTGGCTGTGAATGTGGCATGGAAGTTGATGTGTATGTTGGTCTTCCCTTTTTCTTCCATGTGCCACTTCCTTTTGAAGTTGGTTGACTTATGCTTTGAGCTCCGTGTTTTCTTGCATGTGCCACTTCCTTTTGAAGTTGGTCTTTGGCTTGGTTGACTTATGCTTTGAGCTCCGTGTTTTCTTTGATCCTCTACCATTGTCTTGCTTTTCTAATGTTTGGAATCTATGTTTCTACTCTTGCACTTCTTTTAAGATTTTAAGTATTACATCTTTGTGTTGTGTAGCATCTATTGTAGGCATTTGCTCCTTAATCCCATGCACTTGATCATTTGCTCCTGTAAATGTTTCCATAGGATGGCATTCCTATCATGGAGCATGTGAGTAAGTAATTGGCATCGCCATACTCGTTGTTCTTGTTACCACATAGAGACACTTGTGGAGGCCGAGCCCTTTGTTTCACAAAATTGCAGTTGCAATATGTTGTCAAGTCCCTCCATGGTTCCCAGTAGGAATTGATCATCCTCTAAGTTGTGCGCAGGAAGGAAATTTCTCTTATTATGCCCATATATTCTATTCACCTCTTCTTACTGGGGCTTGTCGGCTCTTCTGCTCTCTTTATCTTTTCAACTTCGTGGTCTTCCTCTGTGGCCTCTGGTTGTGCTGATGTAGCTTCTTCATACCTTGTACTCACATCTGTTTGGGGTACTTGTTGTTTTGGAGCCTAGTCTGCACCAATTTTCACCAAAGGTGGCTAGTCCAAAATGACAGAGTCGCAGAGTGGTGAGAGGTTTGTGAATACTATCTGGACCGGGCTTGAGGGTGGTGTAGGAAGTGAAAACTCAGAAGCTACACTTACTGGTATGCTTATCCCTTTAGTTCCATGTGCTTCTTGTTGCTCTAGCGCCTGCTTCTTCAATGAAGCTATCTCCTGTGTGAAACTTGTGCATCCAAGTGTTGGGACTCAGCTTCAACCTGCTAGAGAATCCCCCTCATCTTTTCATCCTTCTTGGTCCTCTTACCCTTCTTCAGCTCTTGTAGTAGCTCCTTAGTTTCTTTTAAGATCTCTTGTCCTTGTTGCATCTCTTTGGGAATGATAAGAGATTGTTCCAAGGGTTCTTCAGCCTGGGGCACCTGTGCTCTCTATGTGCCTTCTGGAATTGGAAGGTTAGCTGCATGGTTGAGCACCCTAGTAAGGAGATAGGGGTTACACACCTTTGATTGGTGTGACTTGAGATAATTCTTCATTTCACAATGTATGTACCATGCCCAGTCATCTTCCTTTTCTTCATGGACCTTGGCGATGTGGTTTAAGGATACCCAGTTATACTTGTCCACAAGTTTTACCTACATCAGCATGGACATGGATCTGCATGCCTTTTCATCTACTTCATCCCTTATGTGTGTGTGTTCTGATGTAAAGAGTGTTAGTCGGGTGAGCAATAAAGGGTGTGTGTGGGAATGAGTTCTAATTCATGAAGGTGCATACCGTGAAATAGCAGTGAAGTGTTAACATCTCATGGCTTAAGCATCTCACGTGCTAAGATGTTAGGACGTGAAGTGTTAATCTGTGAGGAGAGGCTTAGCACGTGAGATGCTTAAGCCATGAGATGTTAGCATGTGAGATTTTGAAGCCATTAGATGTTAGCACGTGAGATGCTTAAGGCGTTGAGGGGCTTAACACGTGAGATGCTTAAGCCTTGAGATGATAGCACGTGAGATGTTATCACGTGAGATGCTTAAGCTGTGAGGGGCTTAGCTCACAGCTTAAGCTGTGAGGGGCTTTTCCGTGAGATGTTATCACGTGAGATGCTTAAGCTGTGAGGGGCTTAGCTCGTGAAATGCTTAAGCCATGAGGGGCTTAGCACGTGAGATGCTTAAGCCATGAGGGGCTTAGCATGTGAGATGCTTAAGCCGTCAGAGGCTTAGCACATGAGATGCTTAATCCATGAGATGTTAGCACGTGAGATGCTTAAGCCATGAGGGGCTTAGCATGTGAGATGCTTAAGCCCTAAGGGGCTTAGCATGTGAGATAGCAGGTTAGTAATTCGTGAATCAATAGAGTTGGGTATGTCATGATTATCAGTGGAGAAGGAGTGTAAGTAATGTATGTGTGGTATTAACAAAACAAATTTTAAGTGCTCGGTACAATGTTATTCCACCCAAAGGGTTAGTGTGGACCCTGTGAAATAGCAAACTACTATTTCACAGGTTAAGAGTTCATGCCTTGTGAGGCGATTTGGGGGGAGATGCTACATTCTTACATGCAATGAATTGATGATTTGGAAAAATAAAAAGGGGAAGTAATAAATGCAATTGATTAAGGAGATGTGAATTGATTAAGGAGATGTGAATTGATTAGGAATACTAAAATGTATCCACGATGATTTTATTCATATGAATGAAACAAACAAAGGTGGATAACGTGCTCCTACCTAAGAGTGAGGGTCATAAGCAAGGAAGAAGGCACAAACACTGACATGGACGCAACCCAATAGGCGATGAAGAGCAGTGCAAAAGACGATGAAGATCAAATGCAACCTGATCACATGGAGGAGGTTGAAGAAATATGCTCAAAAAGGGAAAGAAGAAGTATTTATGATTCAGCCGTCGGCCCCGACAGCCAGCTTAAATTGTCATGTCACATGTCCACATACGATTGGTGCAAAGCTTGCAATCGTTTCACAATGTGAACCATTTTAAAGTGGTTCACGGCATGAAACAATTTTGAGCGTTTCACGGCGTGAAGTAGCTCAGACCAGTTCATGGCGTGAACCTAATTGATCCCTTCTAAATGTAAATTTTGATACCCTATGGCTTCCTATATGCTCAAACACTCAAAGCTACACATTATGCATACAAAGGAGGAGGAGGGTACACATGAAAATGAATGATCATGTTTCACGGCATGACAAGCATACTCTTATAACCTGTGGGTATTTTTTGTTGCAAGTGCTTCAGTTCAGAGTGAGAGCTTCATATTTTTCCCTCCATCCAGTTGAGGAGTGCATCCATTGAATCCCAGCGAACCTGTTCTGTTTTTTGTGCATGTGAGTGCACGTGTTCTTTACTCTGGTCCAAAATTTGGTTTAGCTCTTTCTCCTTGGTGGATGACATTGGCGAACAACTTTCTTTCGCCATACCAATTTTGGTTCTTCTTTATAAATTGATTTAGCGGTGGATTGGTTTTGTTTGTGATTATGGCCGTCTTATGTTGTCCTGAAGGTGCACATAGCATTGGGTCTTGGTCTTTGGTACCCGTACCATTGCATTCCCTTGATAGTAGCCCTATGATGCTAGTAAGTCCTTTCCAGACCCACTACTTTTGAATGCTAAGTTGAGTGGAGGCTTGCTTTTGGAATACTGTTTCTTGTCCTTGGGGTGCCTTCCTGTTCCCTTGGTTTTGTTTGTGATTATGGCCATCTTATGTTGTCCTGAAGGTGCACATAGCATTGGGTCTTGGTCTTTGGTACCCGTACCATTGCATTCCCTTGATAGTAGCCATATGCTGCTAGTAAGTCCTTTCCAAACCCACTCCTTTTGAATGCTAAGTTGAGTGGAGGCTTGCTTTTGGAATACTGTTTCCTGTCCTTGGGGTGCCTTCCTGTTCCCTTGCTTATAGCACAGCTTCTTTGGCTGGATTCCCATGAGATCTTGTCTCTATATCATAGTACCCTTGGACTTGAAGCTAGGCTTTGGAAATCCATTGTTAACGTACTGAAGACTTGCTGGTTTGCTTGTGGTTTTCTTATATAGAGATGAGGTTGTGGTGTGGATGCTCTCTCTTTTATGGTCTCTGCTTTCTTTGGTACTAGCAGCTCCTTGTCACATGTTATTTCATGTTTTGCTTTATTTAATGGACTCCATAATAAAGCAGTGATGGTGTCCTTGCCATCATTGAGGTGTGCTGCCCATTCCTCCTATTGGATGTGACAATTACCCGGCGGCACAAATCCAGGAATCATCTCTTCCTCCATGGATCCTGCAGGCATGACAAAAACCTTTCCAACCAAGGAATTATTTCTGATAGAAATATTAACATTCAAAAATCCCATGGTTTTTGTAGTTGAAAAATGCACACTACGAACTTGTGCATTAGAGGCCTCTAGGTGAGGTTTGTGGTGGCTAGAGCTATCCATGTTTCATAGAAGATCAAGTTATGACTTGATCCCATATCAGTTAATGCAATGACTTTAGTGTGACTCGCTTTTGTAGAAACTTTTACACTAAGATGTGCAGGCTAAATGTCTAGGTCATCCTCATCAAAGCAAGGTGAGTGAAGCCATGTTCACTTCTTGTAGCATTTTTCCCTAGAGTCTATTTTGCCTTGGCTTCTTCTAGAGCTTATCTAATTTTTTCTTTGTCTAGCTCCTTCTTTTGTTTTAGAAGATGCTCTTGTACGAGCATTTCTTGGGTCAGGGGTCCGTAATACTTTTTGAGTTTGCTCCCATTGGTGTATCCTTCCATTTCTACTCCCTCGATGGTTTCAATTTGGACGGACCCTTGAGGGGTGATTTCGGACACTCTGAAAGCTCCTAGTCCTCTGTATTTGAGTTTCTTTTTCTTGGTGCATTCAACACCATACAGGAAGATAATGTCCCCCGTTTCTAGCTCCTTGTGTTTCAAGTTATGGTAAAACCAATGTTTTCTTTGTAGTTTCTCGACCATAATCCCATGTAATGCAAATAGCCTGGTTTCATCAAGTTTTTCCAAATCAACCAATCTTTCAGTGAATGCATTTTCACTAAGCCTTTCTTGTATTGCAATTCGCAACTCCATTGGCATTACCGCATCAACGCCATAAGCTAGACGGAAAGGAGTATATCCCGTCACTACCTTATACGATGTATAATAATCCCATAGAGTTATGGCCAACTTGTGTTCCCAATCCGTGCAACTGGCTTCTAAGGTTTTCGTCAAGATAGCATATAAAATCTTGTTGGTGCTCTCTACTTGACAATTTTCTTGTGGGTAATAAGGTGATGATTTGCGATGTACTACAAGGAATCCTATAAGTAAGTGTTCAATCACCTCATTAATGAAATGTGAACCCCGATCACTGACTAATTTAAGTGGGCAACCAAATCTTTAAAAAGTTTGTTCATATAAGAACTTGGATGTGGTTCGAGCATCGGCTCATTTAGAGGCCCTCATCTCTGCCCACTTTGTGAAATAGTATGTGACCATGATCACATATCATGCTTGTGAGACAGATGCACTACTGGACTAATGGGTCCAACAAAATCAATTCTCCATTTCTCAAAGGGTTGTCTTACAATTACAGGGGGAGTCAAAAACGTTGCCGTCTGCACAGACCCTAAATAAAAATAAATCCAAGCAAAATGGCCTTAGTACCAGCACATCGAGAAATTTGATGTTTCGTTCGATCTCGACAAAATTGTTGGAAGCACAAGGATCCCTTATACGAAAGGAAACCCCAATTTTGGGTTCTTAAGTCAAGAAAACCTATGCCTCGAACCTTGACTACTGCACCCTTGAACATTAAATCCTAGTTTGTGTGGATTCCCAAAGCCATTCCTCTCACACCAGCCCCAAAGCTTAAACATGAGGGGAAAGTAGTGGTCCATCTTGACTTATGTGGACACCAGAAACGTTGGAAGAGCCCTTGTGCAATGGCCCTACCCATCCTTGTTCTCATTTTAGGAAGAGCTGCCCTTGGTCCAAACCCCAAAGAGAACTGTGCATACACTTCTGTGGCACCACTGAGCAACCCTAGGGCCCAAAAAGATCACCACACCATGACCCCATAACACCTGGGTACACCATGATGTAACACAAACTCACAAGCTGGATCTCTCAAATGAGTGTGCCATAGTAGGCACATCCAACCACAGTGGCATCTAAGCTTTCATCATAAATGGGCAAATGATTCTCCACCCTCGCCCATTGAGCGTGCATTAAAGTAAGCCCGAACCCTAGCCCATGTGTATATATGTAACGTATCCCTTGCCCCACCCCCCGCTCAAGTGTACAGTTACTATCTTCATCACTCAAGAATGATAAAAAAACACAAAATTGATAAAAACATATCAATCTTTTTAAAAAAAACTAAAAATCACACAATTAAATGCACGTGCATGCACCCTCTTACACACATCACATTTTCACCCACACACGTGCACACCCCATTGCATTCACACACTTTCACCTCTGCGCACATGTGTGACCCATATTTACATTCACATGTAAATACGTACACCCTTACATGCACACATTCACTAACACCCACTTGGACATGGACACGCCCATACCCCATGCTTGCACATTCATTCGCATCTGTACACCCATGCACATTCACTAACACCCACTTGGACATGGACACGCCCATACCCCGTGCTTGCACATTCATTCGCATCTGTACACCCATGCACATGTTTGAATGTGCACACCCACTTATCTACATAGTGTGCAAACACATTTACTATCACAGTTACACTCTGCACATGCACACTTTCTTGCACCCACATGTGCAACCCACACATTCACGCACATGTGCACCACATGCACACTCTGCATTCACATTTGCACATGCACACCCACCTACCTGCACGTGCACTTATATTTCCACATGCATGTACACACATTTATTTACCCACACATGCACTTCACACATTCACCCACACGTGTACCTCTCTTAGTTAACACCACAATGCACATGTACACACTGATGCCTATGTAAATCTATCCCGCGCACTCACATCTGCACTTCTTATACTCATGCACACGCATTCATTCATTCATGTGCATAATGTGTGCACACATGTGCACGTGCACCCACGAGAGAGAGAGAGAGAGAGAGAGAGAGAGAGAGAGAGAGAGAGAGAGAGAGAGAGAGAGAGAGAGAGAGAGAGCATACGTTAAAGAGAGAGTTAGTAAGAGAGATACTTTGTGTGTTAGAGGGAGAGAGAGATAAAGATAGAGATAGAGATACTAAGTCAGTTAGAGACACATAGACAGAGAGAGAGAGAGAGAGAGAGAGAGAGAGAGAGAGAGGGCCCAAGGTATTCACTCACAATAAAGGGGGACGTCACCTACGTGCATGAACCTCAAGAAAACCCCCTAGTATACCCCTCCCCCCCTCCCCCTCTGGCCCCCTCCCCCTAGCCTAAATTTAAGATTTAGTATTCACCTAAATACATGGCCTTACCCCTACCTTATAAGCTTATGCCTCATTTCAAAAAAAAAAAACCTCTTGTACACTCACGTGATATCATAAGTTTTCTAATATCATAAGTTTTCTAAGAGTGAATCCCCCGAGAGAGAGAGAGAGAGAGTTAAGCAGAGAGGAAGTTAGACAAAGTGAGAGTTAGAATTAGAGAAAGAGAGTAAAAGAGAGGGATTAGAGAGAGAGAGAGAGAGAGAGAGAGAGAGTTAGAGAGTTAGACTTAAAGAGAGTTTGAGATTTTGAGAGAGAGTTAGAGCGAGAGAGAGAGAGAGAGAGAGAGAGAGAGAGAGAGAGAGAGAGAGAGAGTTAGAGAGAGAAATAGAGATATATATATATATATATAAAGTTAGAGAGTTAGATTTTAGAGAGAGAAATTTTAGAGAGAGAGAGAGTTAGAGAGAGAAATAGAGATATATATATATATAAAGTTAGAGAGTTAGAGTTTAGAGAGAGAAAGTTAAAGAGTGAAAGAGTTAGAGAGTGTTAGAGAGAGAGTTATAGAGAGAGCTAGAGAGTTAGAGAAGCACAGAGTTAGAGAAATATGGCCCTCAAAAAGTTCACCTCATCTGCTACACATTTGAGTGGTGCAAAATCTATCTTCAACTGCTCATGTGTCAATTCTCTCTTAATAATTGCCCGATCATGCTCTCCTTTGCCATGGCTAGAACCAAAGAAGTTCCATGTTCCAGTTAATGCTTGAAATTTTGCAATAAAGTAGAATGGTCACTTTGCCTTGAACTAAGAAGTTGCACCATCTGATCATACACCCACTGATGCTTTACTGCAAGTCCTTGATCTGTTACCCATCCATCATGTAATAGAAAGCAATGTTGAATAAAGAGTGTATGGAGTGTGCTTCAAAGTATTTAATAAGATAAAGGCACTTGTAATACGAGGAAGAAACCTGTGTAATTCTTGAGAACAACTACAGATGCACCAACATAGTGCTTTAAAGCAAGAGCACTCTATGCACTTCTTTAAAGTATCTTGCAATGTTTTAAAGCACTCGGTGCACTGCTTTAAAGTACTTTGCACACTGCTTTCAAGCACTCTGATACAAGCTTAAAGGCACCAATAGAGTGTGCTTCTCAAAATACTTAATAAGAGGAAGGCACATGTGTAATACTTAAGGATAACTACAAATGCACCAACATAGTGCTTTAAAGCTCCTGCAAGATGCTTTATTAATGTAGTGCATAGAGTGCAACTATTTTAAAGTACTTTGCACAGTACTTTCAAGCACTCTGATACAAGCTTGAAGGCACCAATAGAGTGTGCTTCAAAGTACTTAATAAGAGGAATTCCTAACATGTAATAAGAGGAAGGCACATGTGTAATACTTAATAGACCAATAAAGTATGCTTCAAAGTATTTAATAAAAAGAAGGCACCTAAAATGATAAGAGGACAACTAAATATGCACCAACATAGTGCATTAAAGCTCCTACAAGATGCTTTAATCTAGTTTGTAGAGAGCTTTAAAGCAGTGCACAAAGAGCTTTAAAGCACTCACGAACTGCCTTAAATAGTACTTCGCACACTACTTTCAAGCACCCTTATACAAGCTTGAATAAAGTATTTAATAAGAGGAAGGCACCTGTGTAATACTTGAGGGACAACTATAAACGCACCAACATAGTGCTTCAAGGCTCCTACAAGATGCTTTAAAGTAGTGCATAAAGTGCTTTAAAGTAGTGCACAAAGTGCTTTAAAGCAATGCAAGATGCTTTAAAGTAGTGCACATAGTGCTTTCAAGCACTTAGGAACTACTTAAAGGCCAAATGGCTTGATAATTATATTATAAAATATGTTTAAATTAAGTACAATATATTCCTGAATATACTTACTAGTCAATAGTTACATCAAAATTCAATGCCTTCATTACATGCTAGCTATTATTTTTCTTCCTTCCCTAAACTACCATCTTCTTCTTCCATGTTCTATACGGTGGTGGATGTTCTTTGTTATCTTCTTCTTCCATTTTCTATGGTTGTTCTCTATTATCTTCATTTTTTGAGACTTCTAGAACTCTTGGATTCTTCAGAAACTTCTAGAAAAATTCCAGTGACTTATCACCTATCTTGGCACCAAAACTATGTCATTATAAATTGTAGTCAATCCTACGATAATAGCCCCAGTGTGATAGCCATGGTGGCACTTTTCTAGTGAGAAATGTTGCATGTTGATGATCTAGGATAGATTAAACTTGGGGAGTATAGCATACGTGCCATCTATATTGCCCACACACTTGTACTAGCTATCATCTATATTGCCATCTATATTGCCCACACACTTGTACTAGCTATCATCTATATTGCCCACACACTTCTACTAGCTATCATCTAGTAGCACTATGTTGCTACGTCATAAGAAGGATACTTCTCCCAAACATTATGGAGGTGTTTGAAGAAGACTAGATTTCCACCAACAAACTTAAAACTAGCTTGATTACAGTATGTCTAGCCTATAAAACCTGAAATCAATGATGCAAATTTGGAAATCAGACCTTGAGCTATCTTTCTAGGTTGTCAATATGTTGTGAGTTCTAAATGTATACATGAAACCAGCATACTGCCCAACACAAGAATATCATTGCATCTGGCCGCACAAGAAATGTGACTTGCTCATCTATAAAGTTATGTTCCCCTGATTGCGCTTTATAGTAGTAGCAGGAATGTATACTGAGGAAAGAACCAATCCTTGCCATGATGGTGCATATGTACAAGTAAACCATTCTTGTTAAGGACCAAAGCATGAGGCTCCTCATATTGTTAAATATTTGCTCAAAAACCTATAGGGGGGAATGATGACCTCCACACTCCTTGCTTTGGCCATGGCCATTCACCATCAAGAAGTATAATCACTAGTCTAGTACACCATTTAACATTTTGCTTAGCTTCCTACCTTCTTATAAAGAGATGCAATATATAATATGTGGACATGGCTTGTGCCCTTTGTTGGTCACCAACAATATGTCGATAATGTAGCATAGTCTACCATAGACATCACATATAATTTACAAAGTAAATGAAAATAACTCACATCAATGAACGAAAGAAAATCTTTTCCAATATAATTGAAATAGAGTACAAATGATTTCTCGATATCATTGGAGTAAAGTACAATGGTTGTCATACACATTGCAAAGTAAATGAAAATAACTCACATCAATGAACGAAAGAAAATCTTTTCCAATATAATTGAAATAGGGTACAAATGATTTCTCGATATCATTGGAGCAAAGTACAATGGTTGTCATACACCTAGTGCATGAATGTATTATATCTAGCCAAACCTAAACCCGAAGCCTTTGTTTATAGCTTCTTGCATGCACATGGCTTAGATTTTGTAGGCATGCCAAAAGTATCCATAGACTTGCCTTTCTTGTGTGGGTGTGATCATTCAATATCCTCCACTCCAGTCTTCTCAGTTCCTTGTGGATGACTCTCTCCAACATCAACTTGCTTCCCTTTCTTGTGTGTGGGTGATGACTCAATCTCCTCCACTCCAGTCTTCTCAGTTCCTTGTAGATGACTCTCATTGGACCACCATGTTGAGTTCCCTCATTTCCTAGGACCACTTTTAGTTTAAATTTTTTCTCAGGTTCCTTCATGACACCTTAAATTCAACCACCGGTTCCTTGTTGACACCTTGCCCATTGAACCAACAATTTAGCCTTGATCTCTTAATCATTGGCATAAACTTTAAAGATTAAATAAAAGAAATTAGGCAAAGAGAAATGTGTTAAAGGACTACAATTGGGGCTACATTATATACCCCTTTTAATAGAGGGTTAGACACTAATCAACTTAGAGAGAACCTTCCTATTTCAATCTCTATGTCAGTAGTATGTATGCAAAATTCCCTTGGGCTCAACTTTCTCCATGCAAGCATAACGAGTGAAGGATAGCCTACTGGTCATTCTATGGACACAACTCTGTCGTATAGGAATCTAGGTAAAGCCTAAACCCATGGGACTACACACATCATACAAAGGTATATCAATGAATGAACAAAAAAAAAATACGTATGTGTGGTGATGAAGATGATTGCATACCATTTTTGGAATCCTTGTCCATACAAGCAGCCTTGTGTTTCTTCGCACCATGTATATGTAGCCCTTCAAGAGTCACATCATCTCTAGGGCTAGACTCTTTAGTCAAACCAATAATATGCGGGCTAAAATTAGCTTTACTAGTCATCTCACATCATCTCTAGGTCTAGAATCTTCAATCAAACCGGTAATATGTGGGCTAAACTTAGCTTTACTAGTCATCTCACCGTCTCCAAGGCTTCTTCCTTCAATGATACGTGGTTTGAGCTCAAACTTAACACCTTGGTCGGCACAAGGACTTTGGGCCATTACCTTCAGGTCAGATGTGATTTGGTCAATGAGTTTATCACAAAACTCCTCTGACACTTCAAGCTACCTTTGAGAAAATGTTTCATCATAATTTGTACACTATTGTGCTACAACTACTAGCTTATGGGATGAGCCAGCTTGGTCTCCTTCATAAAACTATGCACCTCAGTATGATCTGCAACAATTGTTAGACAAATAGAGTCAAGTGAGTAAGATTACAACTCCATTTGATTTATCATCTAGACCACTCAACACATAGGTCAAGTTCACTTGAGAGTGACATTAGTGACTTAATTATACATTTATTGGCCAAGAAATAACACTACTTCAATTCTTTAGTAGAGGAGATGTGCATCAATTAGAAGAAGCAGCATTTCGGAAGAAAATAAGTCACCAAGCTAGTGGAAAGTTGTATCATTGTTTAACTATTATTATCCATCTGTGCTAAGGATATAGTGGATACTACATTGCACTTATCCACTTTCTTCCAAGTACTATCAATTTTGGGAGTATGCTTGCACTAATGGATAACTAATTGAGTAGTACTTATTCCTTCCTTCTAAATTTACTGCTTGCACTAATGGATAACTAATTGAGTAGTACTTAGTCCTTCCTTCTAAATTTACCACTTTATGGAGTGTTCTTGCAAAAATTACATATAAAACCTAGACTCCATAGGATTATTTTGAATGTAGTAAATGTTTTACTTCGAGAACTAATTTTGAATGTAAACATTTTATTTAGAGAAATATTTTTTTTAAATCCTTTAATTCTCTATAGTCCCAACAACCAAGGAGTTTTTTGTTTGACAATCTATGGATTCTCATGTTGTATGAGATATTATATGTAACCAACATCCATACCTATAAGTGCTCTCTTATGTTCTAATTGAAAATCCTAGAGCCACAACCTCGTTGGCTTGTTTACATCAGTTTTGTTAGCATGGCTATTTATGCTAAGATAGTGACGCTCTTTTTTTATAGAGGTCCTCAACATGTGAAGTGACATTATTTACTCATCATTATGGTAGTCCACCTCCATATATTAAGGGACTTTTCCTTTTGATAGGATGTCAATGGTAGAGTATAAATGAATCCAACTTTTTTAAAAAAATTGTTTAGGCTTTGTTGCATAATCTAGGTCTTTGTGTGTTAGAGGCAATTCAAGCATGAAATGGCTGGAAGGTACGTTAGATTATGCCATATACATAATCTAGGTCTTTGTGTGCAATTCAAGCATGAAATGGTTGGAAGGTATGTTAGATTATGCCATATACAAAAATAGAGAAAATTGAAGAGCCATAGGCTAGAGTGACACCTTGTCATAGTTATCTCCCTCGGCTAGTGCTTTTGGGGGGTAGCACACTTGTGGGAGACGCAAGCCTAGTGGAGGGTTTGCTTCAGTGCCCAAGGGGGGGGGGGTGTCGATTGGATCTTGCTTGGCACTATCTAAGGATAGTATTGTGACTAAATATAATACATATCTAAAAGTTGGTGTAATGCTTAACTCCTATGTTTAGCTTAACATTACTTTGGGATGGGGATATATAAATATAGAGTTGCAACATTGCAACCTAGGCTGTCTTTGTTAAATAAAGAAGAAGAGTAAATATTCAAACTCTTACCTACATTTATTATAACAAGAGCAAGCACATAGCCAAAGAATGTAGGAGAAAGTAGGCATATGCCCAAGAATGGCACTCTCAAGACCAAGAAAGAATGTATTCTCATGAATCCAGTCATGTTATAAGAATAAATGTGTTTGTTCCATTGAAAAAGCATGTAGTAAAACAACTAATATAGCAGCACATGATAATCCTTGGATCGCTAAGGATTGGTATTTCTCTCTAAAGCCTATGGAGATGATATCATGGTGTCAAGGCTACATTAGTAAAATAACTAATGTAGTAGCACATGATAATCCTTGGATCGTTAAGGATTGGTATTTATCTCTAAAGCCTATGGAGAGGACATCATGGTGACAGTAAGATCAAAGGCACAAGATTAGTATTTCTCTCTAAAGCCCATAGAGAGGAGGACATCATGGTGATAATAAGATCAAAGGTACAAGTGCCATTTTGAAAAACCATGTCTAAAGAATGTTGTGCAAAAAGTCTTTCAAATGTTATTTAGGCTCCAAATGTGAAGAGACCTCCTTTTTATCTTGGCCATCATTAGTTGGCTTGTGAGTTCACGCTTTGATAAGAATGGGGTAATCATTGGTCATGGAAGATGACAAGGTCATTTTATAAATGGAATTTGGGTGAATAACTTCTACAAGCTCTTGGCATTTGTAATCGATGCCCAAGGGGGGGAGGGGGGGTGTCGATTGGATCTTGCTTGTCACTATCTAAGGATAGTATTGTGACTAAATATAATACATATCTAAAATTCGGTGTAATGCTTAACTCCTATGTTTAGCTTAACATTACTTTGGTATGGGGATATATAAATATAGAGTTGCAACATTGAAACCTAGGTTGTCTTTTGTTAAATAAAGAAGAAGAGTAAAGATTCAAACTCTTACCTACATTTATTATAACAAGAGCAAGCACATAGCCAAAGAATGTAGGAGAAAGTAGGCATATGCCCAAGAATGGCACTCTCAAGACCAAGAAACAATGTATTCTCATGAATCTAGTTATGTTATAAGAATAAATGTGTTTGTTCCATTGAAAAAGCATGTAGTAAAACAACTAGTATAGCAGCACATGATAATCCTTGGATCGCTAAGGATTGGTATTTCTCTCTAAAGCCTATGGAGAGGATATCATGGTGACAAGGCTACATTAGTAAAATAACTAATGTAGTAGCACATGATAATCCTTGGATCATTAAAGATTGGTATTTATCTCTAAAGCCTATGGAGAGGACATCATGGTGACAACAATAAGATCAAAGGCACAAGATTAGTATTTCTCTCTAAAACCCATAGAGAGGAGGACATCATGGTGATAATAAGATCAAAGGTACAAGTGCCATTTTGAAAAACCATGCCTAAAGAAGGTTGTGCAAAAAGTCTTTCAAATGTTATTTAGGCTCCAAATGTGAAGAGACCTCCTTTTTATCTTGGCCATCATTAGTTGGCTTGCGAGTTCACACTTTAATAAGAATGGGGTAATCATTGGTCATGGAAGATGACGGTCATTATAAATGGAATTTGGGGGAACAACTTCTACAAGCTCTTGGCATTTGTAATTGGAATTTGGGGGAACAACTTCTACAAGCTCTTGGCATTTGTAATCGTCGATGCCAATTTAGGCAACAAAAAACTATAGTATGAGAAGATATGGAACAAAGAAAAGGACTAGGTAGGTGGAAACTCAGCTAAAAGAGATCCCACAAGAGCTCAAAAGAGATAATGATGTAGACTCTTTTTTATAGATACAAATAGATAAGTTCATTGAGTATTTTTTGCCTAGTTTTTATAGTCAACATGTGTGTGAAGCTTGCATACGATGGGTAAGTAATGCCACAAACCCTTTTTACAAGAGATAAATTTTATGCGCAAGGCTCCTCTTGAGCTTATACACACACTATGGAAAGATGAGCCAGGCTCCTTTTCAGCTATAAAAAATACTACGAGAAGATGAGTACACTTACGCTTGGAGGTTTTTATTTTTTCACGTTGATTGATGTTTATAGTAAAAAGGTTCAAGTGTATTTTGTTAAGAAAAGGTCTCAATATTTTTGAAGTTTAAGGAATAGCTAGCAGTGGTTAAAATTGAGATAAAAATCACATTAAGAAATTCAAGAAAGATCTAGGAGGATAATTCATATCTAATGAGTTCCTAGGTTTTTATTTGGAATTGGGTATAAATTGACAGCTCACCAGGATCACACTCTATAGCAAAATGAAGTTGCAAAGCGTAAGAATCACCCTATTATTTAAATGTTAATAAGTATAATCAATAGCTAAAATTTTACTAAACTCTTCTCTGTGCTGAAGAGACAACATGGCTATGTAGATTCTTGATAGGAGTGTAACAAAGGCTTCTAAAGGGATGACTTCACTACAAGCATACTCAAGAAAGAAATCTTTATGTGCATGCTTAAGATTTTTTGGATATAAATGTGATGTTCACGTTCTAGATTCTTAGATGACCAAATTAGATGGAAAAGGCCAAAAATGCATCTTCATAAATCATTGCATAAAGTTAAATTGATATTGGCTATATGACGCTCAAGAAAAGAAGATGTGGTATTCCAAGAAAAGCCACTTTGGATGGAGGAGAAGCTTCCCTCTTCCTTATCATGCAAAATGGAAATTACCAAAGCAATATTACCTTCCCTTGTAGCATAAAGTTCCTTGAATTATTTTGATGGAGGACCACTCGTACTCTCTTCAATGGTATGGATTTTGAAGGCAAAGAACCAAAGTATGGTGCATTATAAATTGGTAAGTTGTTCCCTAAGTGGTATAGGTAGCTTAGTAGAGCCTCCATTCATTGAGGATGCACCTAGAGATGTTTTTAAATCTAGATGGCTAGAGGAGAAAAACACGGCTTGAGATAACCTTGTTAACTATGCCCTTATGTAGAAGGTATTAAAGATTAAGGAGTCCACCACCCTTGTTGATGAAGCTCAAGGGGGACCCAAATTGGATGGCATCCATGGAAGCATGATATGACTCTAGCTCACACTTGGGATCTTGTGAACTCCTCTTTGGGATGCAAGTTAATTAGCACTAAGTGGGTTTACAAGGCAAACTGCAAGTTTAATGATACTTTGGAAAAGTGTAAGGCACAAATAATTGCTAAAGGTTTTGCACATGTTAAAGGTTTGGATTTTCGAGAGACTTTTTCTCCCATAGCAGCCAAGTTGGTTTTTAGAGATTTCTAGGTCTAAATTTTGGTTAGGTTTTATCATTACCTTTAAATTTAAGGGTTGAAAAAAAACATTTTTTTCAAGAACTAAGTTGGATCATGACATGAGCGAGATTTTTGCTCATGCAAGATGGTTTGAAGTACACGTGTCATACTAGCCCACATAGTTCTACCATGGCCTCACGAGCATGTGGCACGATTGATGGTGGGCAATAACTGAGCAAGCACCTTGTATTCCATTCATTTATTAATCATTGTAGTATCGGCTAACAAATCTCATCTCTTCGCTCTCTAAGCTCGATACGACTGTGTGTGAATGCGTGCGTGCATGTTTGTGGAGCATCTACTCCCTCATCCAACATTCTTCACGTGATTTGCTTCAATAGTTCCCTCTGGCTTTCTTTCAGAGATAATGTAGTCCCTCTTACTTATTACGAGCTTATTAGCTTACTGTTTGTAGGAGAAACATTCTAGAAAGAATGCCTCTAAGAGTTCTAGCAATGATCAAGCTCTAATAGCCAAGGATAAGGACAAGAAATTTTAGCAAACTAAAGACAAACTCAAACAAAACTTCTGAGGCTAAGGGTGATTCCAAAAACCCAAAGAAGGTTACTTGCTAGTATTACAAGAAGAACGGCCATGAAATTGAAAATTACTTCAAACTTCAAAATAAGGAAAATGAGGAAAAGGAACCAATAGTAGGGATGTCATTTTTACAAATGATTGTGTCTATCAAATGATGGAATTTAATAATCATGCATATGCTAATTCTGTGGACATGTTTAATAGATTATTAGCTATTCCAATATCAATGCAGTAGATTTTTCCTTTACTGATCCTTGTTTGTTGTAAGGGGAGAGAATGCTCAAGGACTTGATACACCAACTTTAGAATAGTTGGATGATGTAGTAAATGCTAAAAGATCAATAATAAATGAATCTAAACTTATGCCTAAATGGGTTAGAAACTTATGCCTAAATGGGTTAGAAGCACCTTACGTGATAGCAAATTGTTTCCAACCATCACCTCAAGCAGGACATCCACATCTATTTCCACGAATAGATATGGTTTGGTGTGTAATTTTCCACCGAAATCATACAAACAAGTACATATTGTCCAATGCTAAGCTCTAGATAGCAACAATTTTGTGCTCATTTGCCAATGCCAGGGAAACCATGGCACAACTCATTTTTGGTACCAATAAGGATCTCCACACCCATAACCTATGCTTCTGACACCACAGCAACCCCTATAGCTCTACTTCCCATGATAAATGCTTCTCAACTAGCACATAATCTAGTGCCCACATATCCAAACCCTTTACTAAGAGGTATATACAGAGGCTGCCACCACCAATGCCATACCCACCTTTGAAATTACCATCTCAATCGGTTCCTCTTGGAATTGCACCAGTACAATAGTACTCGGTGACATTGCCATTAGACTCAAAGTCTAGAACATGAGAGCTATGAGTCATATGAGTAATATAATTTATATGGATATCTAGAGCAACCACCATCCATAGATTATACCTCTTTGTTCAAAGCCATGGTGCAACAAAGAGTGAGATACCTTAACAATATGGAACGCAAGCAACCTCTTCCATTCTTCTATTAAAGGACCTGTATCGCACATGAGAGCTATGCGTCATATGAGCAATATAATTTATATGGATATCCAGAGCAACCTCCACCCATAGATTATAACTCTTTATTCGAATCCATAGTGCAACGAAGAGTGAGAGACCTCAACAATACAGCACCCAAGCAACCTCTTCAATACTTCCATACAATATGCCACACAATTAACCTCTTCAATGCTTCCATTGTAAGGGTCCACATCATGTGTTGCTGAGTGTCCTCATAGAGTCACCATGGCACCTAGTGTCCCATTTCCATCCCCCTTATGAATCTAGTGCCAACCCCGATGTTATATGGAGACACATGTTACAAGTGTGGATTAAAAACATGCCTTCAAGGATTATCCCAACAAAGTGATAGCCACCCCAATGATAGGAGCATCAAAATCACTTCAATGAGCCTTAACTTATTAAGCACATAAGGAGGACTTATACATACAATCCTCCTTAATTCCATCCCGGATCCAAAAAAAGTGATAGCCACCCCAGTGATAGGAGCATCAAAATCACTTCAATGAGCCTTAACTTATTAAACACATAAGGAGGACTTATACATACAATCCTCCTTAATTCCATCCCGGATCCAAAAACCAAGTTGAGAAAAGCTACCAAGGAAACATCAAGGCAACAAAGAAGCAAAAATCTCAAGATTAGCTCAAAGCTAGCAGGCCCAAGAGACAAAGCGCAAGCCCCAAAGGTTGCTAAACAACCCCTAAATAGGCTAATAAACTAGAACCAGAGATCCAAAATAAAAAGACCTCAAAGAGCACACAAAAATGTAATGCACAATTAGTTGTTAAGAAACTACGTCATGAACAATGAAAGTGGTTTGAATGATCACTCCGTTTCTCCCTTAATGCCATCACAAGGCTCCAAACCAAGTTGAGAGTAGTTGCCAAGAAAATATCAAGGCAATGAAGAAGAAGAAATCTCAAGCTTCGTTCTCGAAGCCAACAAACCAAGAGCTAGAGAGGCGCAAGCCCCAAATGCTACTACAGAACAGCCCCTAAAAAGGCTAGTGACCTAGAACCAAAGGTCCAAAAGAATAAGACCTTAAAGAGCATGCAAAAAACAAAAAGCATGACCAATAATGAGGGCAACAACATCGTGACCACTTAAAGTGGCTTGGATGATAACTCCAAAGTTTCCTCCCCCTGCGAAAACAAAAAGCATGACCAATTGATAAGGGCAACAACATCGTGACCCTTTAAAGTGGTTTGGACAATAACCCTAAAGTTTCCTCCCTTGCGGAGACAACGACAAGCATTCAAACACCCTCTTTCTGAGGAAAAGAAACCCATAGACTATGAAAACCTTGAAGAAAATCAAGAAGTGCCCCGATTCCATATAGGAAAAAGAGAAAATGAATCAAGTCCAAGAGCTTGTAAGGAAGATGTAGGTTGAACTAGAGCCAGTACTTGAGCAAGTGGTCAAGTATGAGCCATTGACCCTCCTTGAGCCGACCATTCTAAAGCCAATCTTAGAACCAATAAGGGGACCTCAGTGCCCACCAAAGGTCTCGATTAAAATTATAACCATTCTTCAGAGGCTGCAAAAAGAGCTAGTTCTGGAGCCTCTGCCTTTGGTACCAATCCAACCAGATCTTGTAGTGCTAGACGTAGTCAAGGATGACTCAATGGAAGGTGAAAGTTGGTCTTTCCCATGGATCATCATAGTCACCACAATATTTTCTCTAATGTGATAGGTAACAACTTTAGTTCCATCCCATCAGAAGCACCGCCTCTCCTAGGAAAGGATCAGTGCATATCCATTACACATTAGTAGGTCATAAGCCACCTTTGTGAGTGAGTATGAGCGAGAGACATAGCAAGCCTCAAAGCCTTCTTATCCCCATATAAGTCCAAGCCCCGATAAGTTCTCTTTTAAAAGAAAATTTGGAGAGACTTATCCAACTGGATAATTGGGAATTTAAGAGCTCACACAACTAAACCTGAACCTGAAGAGGAGGAGGATGAGGCATGCCATAGTGAGCACTCTCCTTCCATACCCAAGACAAAAAGGAGAGCCAAAAGTGCCCATGAAAAATCTAGGACACTACTTTAAAAGCAATGAAATGAACGCCATGTTACCTATCATTTAACCTACACAAGAACATAATAGAGTCATGCCAAGGTTGTGCACGTAACATGTACATGTGATACCATGCTATATCATACAATATGAATATGTAGAACCATGAATTAATAATGAGATTGACATTCCATGA
Source organism: Cibotium barometz (assembly GCF_041138505.1). Classification (NCBI taxonomy): domain Eukaryota; kingdom Viridiplantae; phylum Streptophyta; class Polypodiopsida; order Cyatheales; family Cibotiaceae; genus Cibotium; species Cibotium barometz. The sequence continues at coordinate 9,392,053 of NC_141091.1, forward strand.
GCAAGGAATGAATTATAAGAATCTACATGAAGCGCCAACATCTACATTATAGGCTGAAAATAACCTATCACTATCTAGATATGTTGATGTAGATATACCGGTACCAGTTGGAACACATGAAACAACAAAGTAATGTGTCGGTGATGAAAGTACAGCAGTGGGGGCTTGGATATGTGCCCAACAGGGCACAACACCAAGAAAATATGTCGATGAATCACATGGTGAGAAATCATATTGGTGTTGTTCCCAAGATGGCACAACTCCAAGAAAATATGTCGATGAAGCACATGGTGACAAATCATCACCATAAAACCATGCCAAATTGGATCTCAGCAACTGTATCAAGAAAGCATGGATGATCCAATCATCCTCCAAAGAGAACATCATTAAATAGAAATGATCCACCATAAGTACTAGAGCAAGAGTATGCTTCTCCGGTAGAACATCATCCAAAGCAAGAGTATGCTCCTCCAATAGAACCATTAAATCGGAATGATCCACCATAGTTTCTAGAGCAAGAGTTTTCTCCTCCAGTAGAACATCTAGAGAAAGAGTATGCTCCTCCAGTAGAACATCATCTAGAGCACCATCATGCTCTAACTTGGACATAACATCATGAAAGATATCATCATCAAAGGAATGATCAGCATGTTGTGACACCATGAGAACTATCTCTAAACTAGGAAAATGAGGATCAAAATGAAGTGCTAGAGCATCAACATGCTCATGAACCATGTGAGATGTGAGTCTCACCAACATCCAAAACATTATGTGTGTCACCAATCAAAGTGATGGTGGCGTGAATAAAAAATAAATAAATCTGCTCCGTTCTCCCTATACACAAGCACAAGAAAGGCCTTCAAGAAATATATATCTCATGTCAACATTAAAGAATATAAACACACAAAAACATAAAATGTATAATATCCACATGCCAATAAAATAGGAAAATCAATGCTCTCCCACTTTGCAACATATAATCCACGCTTGAGCGTCCCCCATATGAAAAAACATAGGAAAATCTCCATGAATATATGCATCCCTTTTTGTCCATCATAGGCAACAAGATGAATAAATCTCACACTTTGTTTGGAACAGGATCAAAGAAAGCAATAAAATCCCCTTCACTTTGACATAAGACTTCATCTTCTATATCATAATATAAATCAGCATCAATATGAGAAACCATGGCATGGAAAGGCAAACCAGTCCTATCATGCCTGATAAAATAATGGGATAAATCCTTCATCACATGGAAAAATCCATCAACATGGATCGCATCATGCCTCATAAAATAACAGGATAAACCCTCCATCACATTAAGAAATCCATCAACACGGATCCCATCATGCATGGAAAAACCATGACGATCACCACAAACCACAAGAGCATCATCAAGAATAATATCACGAGACATCTGAATCATCATCACATAAAATGATCATCATGAAGATCAATATCCTTCATGAACCATAAGAGCAATATCATCATGAAGCACACCGTGCATCACCACATCATGTGTAAAAAGATCATCATAAACATGAGAAGAAACATGGCTATCATCAACCATAGTGGAAACTGAATCCAATGGTGCTCCACCAGAATATCAGTAAGAGATCTCCCACAAAAGCCCACAAAAGCCATGTGCTGTTACCGCCCCAACAAGAGACCTGATAATGTGCACATCATCATGAGAATCCTAACCATCTGCCGGACCCTAGGAACCATCCAATGTGAGGCCAAGGACACCCAAGGACTATTGGCTCTTTTGGCACTCCTAGGCCTCCTAGCGAGCACCCTCCACGCCCACCATATCCATTTGATCATTATGGCAAGCAAGGTCAACACTATTATCACTATCACCATTTGACTCTAAGGAGTCACTCTCATAAGTGTCCTCTAGTTCCTCCAACTGCAGTAAAGCTATCCTATTGCAAAGAGAACAAGATTTATGTTTACTTCCCTCATGATAGTCATAGGCATCATCTAGAGTATCTGAAAAATCTAACAATCTATCTCTAGCTTTGTTTAAATTTTTGGATGATGAGGCTCTTTGTAGGGATTTAATCATGCAACAAAGATCCAACAAAGGTCTGCCACTAAATCCACCATGCAAAAATACTTGCACTTTATCTCCCTTGTGAACCTTAAGGTTTGCCACATAAATCCATGCACGTATCCCCCTTCAAACAACAACACAACAAGGAGCACGCAAATGTCTTATGATCCCTCTCAAGGCAAAGCGCACACAACTTTTTCCTCTTCTTATTCCCCATTAGATCAGAAAGCAAAACAAACTACGCCAATGGATTGGCTGGCAACATGGAAACCATGCCTTTAAATGTGATTTAGCCTTAAGGAGCATGCTAAAGTTTAACTTGGAAAATGGGCTCTGTTGTCGACGGCCACCGTCCGTCGGACTTAGAGCTCGAACAGTGGCGCTCTCCGATAGGCATGACGTCAGATTCGGCTCGCAATCATATTCTTCTGCTCGAACTACGACCTTCCACTCACCTTTGCACACACGCACACTCGCATGCACATCACAAAAATTACAATTTTAAATTTTTAAAGCCTTTTTTTCCTTATTTTTCCCACTTTTATTAAAACCCTTTTTGCCTTGTTTTTTCACTTTTTCAAATTTTAAAAAAAACTTGCTTTTTTATTTTTCCAATTTTTAAATTAACAAAACAACATAATAACAATGAATACACATAAAACAACATATATTTTAAAAACAACCTTACGCTCCCACCTACCCTTTTTATTTCTTTTATTTAATTAAATGTTTCTTTTAAAAGAAGCATGATCTTTCAATGTGAAAGCAGAACCCTTGAAGGTTCTTCCCCCTTGGCATCTGCATCTTCAAATTCAGTAACATTGAGCAATCACTACTCCCTTACACATCAAGGTTTCCATGGGAGAAGGTTCAAGCAGATGGGATGTAGCTTCTAGATGCAACAAACAAGGGTCTCGTCATCACTCCCACAAGCACATTCAGTAATAGGTCGATGACTCCGGTGACTTTGACACATCAACATCTAACGCTTGGACCATTGCAAGAGCCTAATCCTAACCCTAATCCTTCATCTCCATGGATTATGGCACCTTTGCCCCTGCACGCCAAAGGCCCTTTTGTGCTAAAGCAGCTAGGCATGGAGAATGTAGACCAAAAGGGACATACAAAGCACAAAAGGGATCGCATACCGTGGCCTTGCAACGCAAGAAGTCAATCCTATGGTGGGAGATGCCGTCCTTGGGATGGATTGTTGAGATGGAGGGGGCGCAAAGGTTACCCTAAGCCTATCTCTGCTTGACATTGCTACGAGCAATCTTATCATGCCAGGAGAAGAGGGGCACCCAAGGTGAAAACGATGGACAGAACATCGAAGGAAGAAAAGACAGGGTAACACTTGCTGCGCGAAACAGCAAGGGCGTAATGCATGTGGTTGCAATCCCTCATGACAACAGCATACATATCACTAGTAAGGTCAACATCAACAAGGAGTTTGGAAGAAGAGAAATCCAATGATGGCAACCTATCCGAGTTTGCAAAGGGTCAAACCATGTGGTCCACTGCATCTGAACCCCCTAAAGTTAGGGATTCTAAGAGTTCCTTTTTAAGGACAAAGAATTTGAGTTAGATGACCCATCATCTCAAGTGAAAACACTTGCGGAGCCGGAAAGGAAGCATCTCATGACACACAAAACATGCACCTACATCTAACCTTGTCAACACCACCCTCCACGTACATCTATGGATGGAGGGACCATTGACCCATCGTATGATCCATCTCCTAGAGAACCCTTAACCTTGCAAGTACCTCCAACGTGCCCTCATGCATAAATTCTCTGTTTCAACCCTAACTCAACACCAACAAAACCTCACCTTGGCTGACGTATTTACCACAAAAAAAAATCCCAATGATGATGTTTTCAAAAAGGCAATTTCACATGTGAAGATTAATTCCAAAAGTTTTAGCATAGAGCTTTCGAAACACCCTCACGCCCGAGATGCATGTAAACGATTGCTCATGTATGTAATTATCAAAGCAAGGCCTAAAATCTCTAAGGCTAAAACTCAAGTGCATCTTTCATGTGACAAAAGAAAAAGAAGAAAAGAATCAATACCACATCAATCACTCTCCAACCTTCAAGGTACCACTCTTATACCAGACCAAAACCGATAAGACCTTAAACGAAGAGTCTTGCTCTTCCTGTGGCATGCCATACCTCATTACACCTCTATTTCAAACTGGAGCTCAGTGCCAACTTAAGTAATATTATACATGAAAAAAAAAATTGGCCTTGACCATAAGGACAATTCCTTATAGAAAAGTAAATACCATAGCACAAGTTGTTATCAGCATATACATAAGGACAATTCCTTATAGAAAAGTATATACCATAGCACAAGTTGTTATCAGCATATACAAAAGTAAGTTACTCTACTTTAAACTAAAATATTCATCTTATAGCAACTCTACTTTTAGCTCACATGAAGCTATATTGTTGCCAACTTCTCTACCAAATTGGCTACCAAAACAACATGCCCACAAAGCAAGCAATGTCTTCAATGCAAGGCCCTGTGTTCTCTTAATATTGCAAATTTGAGCTGCTATGGCCAAGCCTTGTTGCGCTGAGCCATTTATGTTAGTAAGGTAGCAAATTTGCCCTATATTAAGTCCTTGGATATCCACCTCCTATTGCTCACTGTGGCATTGAAGTATGTCTCAAATCTAGAACTAGGTGGTGGAGAGCACAAAGTATTAATATCCATCCACCTCCTATGACATTGCCTCTTTTATAACGTTGAAGTATGTCTAGGATCTACAACTAGCAAGTGGAGGATCTTCCAAAGTAGCCTCATCAAGGCATCTCAGCACAACATCAGAGAGAGAGAGAGGGTGTGTGCGTGTGCGTGTCAAGAGAGTACAAGAAGTAGCAGTTGTTTTTCAAGAAAATATAAGTGCAGAAATATCTTGTGAGGATTTTGTCACCGTATTCTTTCGATATAGCATGCACTTTCAAACTTTTTACTTAAATTTGCACGATAGTTTCCCTTTACCTTCCTCCAGATGCCCTGGCACCATCTTTCAATTCAACACGTGCATTTGAAACCTATATTAAGTAGACATTTTGAATCTTTACTACGAGTCCAACATGCCTTGAAACACCTATACTGGATTCTCTCGTTTGCTGAAATGGGCTAGAATGGATAACCCCTCCTTCTACCGTATGTCCTTACTGTGCAAGGAATAATGCATTCCCCTGTGAAGGCCTTTAATAGAAGAGTACACCAAACTTGCCTTTCCACTATATTGTGGCAGCAATTTAAGATGTTGGGATGTAGCGATTGTTTACATCCCCGAGCTTATCTAAGAGGTTGCCGCACTTCATATGCACATAGAAAGAAACCAATTGCAATAAACTTCTCCATCTTTTGATTGGGTATCAACATTTCAAACATTATTATACACTTGAAAAGGAACACTTAATGATTTAAAAATTACGCCAAAATGTATTTGCATCTCAGCAAGCCATTAAGATGCTCACAAACCTAGTTTAATCTTTTCCCGGATCTCAGTAGATGAGATATCAACACGAAAATCTTCTGTAGGTAGTGATTTGAAAATCCCTGCTAATTCACTTGGTATGGTCAAATCTGAAAGAACCTGAAAAGCAAGGCAGAAATTGAATGCAAAAGATACTGAAGAACTACCTAAAACATTCAAAAAACAAGAGAGTACCAGAAACTTCTGGTTGATTTTTCGTCCAGCTACAAGAAAATCACATCCCAAATGTTGCATGCCAAGCAGAACCTCCAACATCCTTGAAGAGTTTCCATCATAGTATTTTGGCTGCAACATAACATAAAAAGGTTGCTTCTCACAAACTGATTGGATCCATCACATCAAGTTGATTCACCTCTGCATTTAGATCTTCTTCACGATTTGCCTGGTTACTTCATGCCTAATGTCATGTGCAGCTGTTGTACTACTCAAGGTTGATATAGACTCCAAGGATAGAGACAAAGCCCAGCAACTTAAGGCAGCACATGTGCCGGATGGTCCTATGCTCTGTAAGGGAGCCTCTTGAGGCACTTTGAGGAGCAGAAGAGCTTGCGACTGCTTTCCAAGCACTCCCTTGCAGGGAATGTCCTAAAATGTAGATCAGTGAGATGCAAGAGTCTCTCTGAAAGGGACTTGTACATCTGAAACTCAAGGGCAGTGGTCCACATGACGTCCAGCACTAGAGATCCATCATTTTGTAAAGCACAGCATGCAAATCCTGGCAGATCCAAGAGCCTTCAACTTCATCCTTTCCTCCCCAACCTCATTCATGACACTTAAACAATGATCACTTCAAGATAGAAGTGTACTGGATAACATCTTCACCATTTGAAAGTTGGCTGTTGTGGTGAAGGCCACCAGTCAGGAGAAGCCTAGGACAAGGGGACTGGACAATTCTCAAAGGCACTTTCCTGAAATTGGGCTACTTTGTTAGAAATTGTGGTCTTGCAATCAGCTCAATTGAGAGAAAAAATGTCTCCTAATGTGTTTTCTCAACAGTCTAACAGGTTGAAAGAAATGTGAGATATGAGATGTTGGAAGTGATGCTGGTGTAAGCGATCATCTATGGGTCACATGGAGGATCACATGCACTTACACTACATTGGTGGACACAAGAAAATTAGGGAGAAATAGATGCTTTCTTGAAGGCTACACATGGTAAATCTGGATGGCTTCCTGTAGATTATAAATTGTACCCTTTGAGGGCATAGACCTAATGCAATGAGTTGGGCGTCTCAAGCCTTATCTTCATCATGTTATCTCGTTTGTGATTTCTCGATATGATGCAATGGCATTTCTCTCCTGCTTATTGACCTTACACTTGCATCCACCCTAGAAGTCTAAGTTACCATCAGAGCCTCTCTTCCTTGATGTGCTTCTCTCAACTGTAGAATTTTTTTGGTCATGTGGAACTCAATATTCTTTGCAGTGCAAGGTGGTTGATTGAGTCACTTGGGGAAGGCTTAAAAGTGCTAACATTAAACCACAGTGGTCTCTCCATGACCAAAAGCATAATTCTTATGACAAGGGGATGCCAACAACTGCAAGCAGTTGCACTCTATGATGGCTATATAAATTTATGTATGCCAGCACAGACCCCCTTAGTGAGGCAGCATTTGCAGCTACAGTGGCAGAAAAAGTAGCCGAAAAATCCAATACAAACGTTCATAGTGCGCTTCTCATGTCCAGTCCACAAACTGTATGCCTTCTCATATCACCTCCCCTGAGCAGCAGCTTGCCCCCCTTCTTCTGAGCATTCGGAAGAAGCTGTTATACTGGAGTTCGGCCAGGCTTTCCCTAGCCAGCCGGGTAGTGGTGGCGAACCACGTTCATGTGGTACATTACCTCCTGGTAAGTCTTTCTCCCGGGCATGTATTGGTCAGGTCTAGCGTTCAATCCAGAACTTTCTATGGGCTCGCAGTGATGGGAAAGGTGGCCTGGAGAGTGATCATTCAGCATGACCCAGAGGGGGCTTGGGCCTCCATTCACAGCCATGCCATGTTGGGCAAGTTGATTGTTCGTGGTCTTCTTCTAGGCGGTGAGCCTAGGAAGGACTTCCTCCTCGTTAGGATCTCCACCCGCACTCTGACCTTGGGAGGCCCTTGACCTCAGAGCGCGAGATGGATCTTCACAAAGATGCGGACACGTGGCTTTAGCCCAGCATTTGAGAACAGATTTGCAGCCAGTCTCTTGCATGCTTGCGATCATCTCAGGCCGGCCCTGCAATAGTCAGGTCCGGTAGACTCCTAGGAGCGGCTCCGGCAGCCTCTAATCTGGAATCCTTTGGTGTGTTTGCCTAGTGATCACATGCTCGGGGCTCGCCCACACGTACCTTGGGGAGCCTTGAGTACGGGCCACTCTATGTCACTGGGAGATTGGCTTGCATTCAGACAAATACCCCCAGAGGCTCAGGAGAGAGGCCTTCTTGGGATCAATGGCAGAGACCAACTTAGCCTCAATATCGACTCTTCCATCCCTTTGGAGTGCCTGGCCGTGATACTGGATCCTTATCCTCCACAGTAGTTGGGAGTGTTCACTAGGCATGGCATACCCCTGGCAATTCATGGCTTCTCTATTGGGATTCACGGCAGGCTGGAAAGAGCAGACACCCCCTTAGAGGACCTCAGGGGATGCACTTTGCAGAGGGTGCGGGTGATTGGCTTTCATGCACACGAGAGGCACATCGACCCTCCACCGTCCAAGGTCACCAAAGAGAGACTGGCGGCTATGGATGTGGGAGGGCTAGCCTATTATGAATCTTCAGTGGGAGCCGGGAGAGTGGACATGGCTAGATCCAGAAGGCAGAGAGGAGTTGCTGTACCCCCTTCTTTGGTACACTGCGCGGCTAGGCCGCAGGATTCAGATGTCAGAAGTGGAGGGCACGTTCAGCAGCAACAGCACATTGGCAGTCCCAGAGCCTCCCACTGCATTTTCTCGCACACTTCTGGAAGTGGCTGTGGACAACTTTCGGCCGCGGAATATCACTCTTTCATGTGGCAGCTCAGCGGTTGGCACTTGGCTGGCCATTGGGGACATACCACCATTATATCAGAGGTGTGGCCATCCCCAGGAGTCGCAGTGTCACAGTCTTTGGGATTCCCCAAAGGCCCAGCAGGTTTGGGAGAGGATCCTGCACATTTTCACTATGGATCGGGCCCCCGCCCGTATTGTCACATGGGGCACTGTTGCTTGGGCCATTAAGGCCATGATCATCGTGCCGTACGAGGAGGAAGGTGGGGGACTAGCCCTTCAGGTCTCTCACCTTCATATTTCCACTATGCCACTTCCAACTCCACCTACTGATCATTGGACCCCAGGATCTTGCCAAAGATGGGAGATTCACAGTAGTTCAGCTACGTGGCATATATGGACAGCTCGATGCAGTGAAGCCATAGAAGGCACCCTCACCCTACCAGCGGAGTCTATCCAGAGCATTTGGCTCGATATCATTCATACCCTCTGTGGTCAATGGGTAGCTTTAAGGCGGCTCACATCGTATGAGGAAGCGTCACGAGGCCTTCCGCAGGATCTGGCAGCATGGTACCTTTCTTACAGATGGAGGTGGCGAGCCCACTTGACATTACAGACCACCTGTGTAGTTTACGCCCCCCCCACCCCCCCCCCACCCCCCCCCCCCTCTCCCCCCCTCTTGTATGAGATAGCCTTCTCCTCCTAGAGCAACCAGCCAGAGGAGAAGTGCATTCTTCCTTGACTAGCGTTTCCCTCTGGGGATAGATTTGCACTTACCCATTTTGGTTGTTTTTTGGTTAACTAGTAGAAGGATCTCTCTCGGGAAAAAAAAAAAAAACTTACAACGTGCATGGGATGTATTGGAGACTATGTACCAAGCCAAAAGTGAGGCCACAATTGCCTATTTGAAGAAAGAGCTTGAAAACTTGCAAATGAACTAAGGGGATAGCATGGCTGATCATCTTATGAAGATCGGGGATCTTCAAGAGCAGCTGCTTAACATTGATGAAGTCATTGTTGAAAAGGAGTAAGTCTCCACAACACTACGGTCGCTCCCAGAATCCTACCTCAACATCCACACTTCTCTCACTTTGTCCATGAGGGGTAACCCTCAACCCCTTATGTTTGAAGATTTGGTTGGCTTGCTTTTACGGGAGAAACAAACGCGGAAGAATAAGTCTTCCATGATACATGGCAATGATCAAGCTTTTGCTGCCGATGATAAGGCCAATGCCAAGGGTGGCTATTATCAGTCCAAAGCTGATTCTAGGATGATTGGGCTTTCTTGGTATGTAGCTATGATGCATCACAGCAACACTTGTATCTCAATGTAAATGAGAAGCAAGTCATTTGGTACTTTGACAATCGGGCCTTCCATCATATTACCTCTAAGAATTATTTGTTCATTTCACTAAGGGCTACCCCAAATGGCAAGAAAGTCACATGTGCAAACAATTCTTTGTATCCAGTCCAAGGCATTGGTGAGATTATGCTCACAATTGCAAACGCTTCAATCTATGCATTATAGATGTATTGTATGTGCCTAGAATAAAGAATAATTTGTTGTTAGTCCCCTCTTTTGCTAATAGAGGATATATTGTGAACATAGTCACCAAAAAACGCGTTTTGGTTTGGCGAAACTTGCGAATTGTTTTATGACAAGACGTTTCTACAAAACCTTCAAAACCCCAAACAAAACGCTTTGTTCACTGTGCAAAAGAGAGTGAGGCGACACAGCAAAGCTGAAAAAGAGCTAGTTCATCCACTCCAAGCTCTCAAATGCAAGCACCACTCTCCTCCAATGTTGATGATACAAGCTCACAACCACCAAGTGGATCAAGGTGTAAACCTACAAGCTCAACCGCTATGGATGGAGGACTCACGTGTCCGGCCACGGTGGATTCTCCTCATATAGGTGAGTCTACATCAAACCCTCCAATAGGTGGTACTTAAGAGACACATGCTACCATGCCTTCAAGCTCATGGCCCACACAAAAGAGGGCAAGACAATCATTTCATGGTGGTACTCAAAGTACTCTTGCATCACGCTATGTCCCAAAGCTTAAGTAAGAGGCAAAGATTGCCAAGCGCCAATTCTTTTATCAAAGCAGTCTTCCTTTCAACATTGCTCGTGTGCCTGCATACCATAGGTTCTACAATGCTTTAGTTGCAACAGTTGCGGCAGCAGCTACCTGCTTACATCCTATTGGCTCCAAGTCTTTGAGAACAACATAATTGAAAGCTCAAGTGAAGGAAATACAACATGACTTGGTGGGATTGAGAACTTGTTGGGAACAATATAGATGCTCTATCTTCGCCGATGGATCGAGTGACTAAGTAACAAGTTTCCAATTGCCTCTTGAGTCTTTCTTTGATTTTCTTATGTATAATGCATTGTAATTTGTATTATAACTTAAAATACAATGTGTGGTCCATTATCCATAATTCATTATCCATTACATGATGAATGTCTTAATGCACTCTAGAAGCATCAATATATGATCAATATCTTGGTTTTATGTTGTGCCGGCACGACATTAGTACGTGTCGTTGATGCCTCAGCTCCTCGGTTGCGCATCACTGGAGAGTGGATATATGGACATATTCGACATGCCATAGAGGAGGTTGGGGCAACCCATATGGTCCAAGTCATCACCGACAATGGATCAAATTGTGCAAAGATGGGAGAGTTTGTGAAGCGGGACTATCCCACCATTGTATGGACTCCATGTGCTTCACACTCTACTGACTTGATGATGGAGGATGTTGTGACTGCTCCCTACAGGAGGCCTACAGATCGCAAGACAATATACACATATTTAGAACACTCAATCTAACTGATATTAAACAATGGAAACAACATCAGCAACACAAATACTCGAAATACTGAAAATACAAATGACACTAGCATTGGGACCAGAAAGGGCCGTCCCCCACCCCCTCAATACTTTCATGCAAATATAAATTTATGCATGCAAGCATAACTGCATGTGCACATATAATGGACAAAATCTCTCTTTCATGAAACTTGTACGAGAGGTTCTTGTCGAGCACAAAACTGGTGCAACAGAAATATAAAGATATGTCCTGGTCTTCCTATGGAGTGACAGTCCCATAGGTAAGACGCCATCCTGGCCATACACGGGTGACACCAACAGGCTCCCGTCCATACAGCACGGAGCAAATCACACACGGATGGCACGAAACTGGTTCCCGTCCATGTGATGCAACACTGGTCACACACGGGTGACACTAATCTAGCTCCCGTTCATGTGACACCAAAAGCCTGGCTCTTTCACATGGGACATTGGCGTGGCCCCATGTAAACATGACACAAATCTGGCCGCTCTATGGAGTGACAGGCCATAGAAGTGGCTCCAGAAATGGAGATGGACCAAATGGTGACATCCCCCCGGGCTTCTAAACAGTTGACCTCAACTGAAAAGCCTCAAGATATCCCTGCAAAAGATGAGGGTAGTCAGCAAAATAATCCTCATCTACCCACTTTGGATCAATTGGCAAATAATTTTTAAATTTCACAAGGTATCTCCTGGAAATCTTCCCATGTAGTAACTTTCTCTCCTTGTGAAATACAATCTGCTCTGGCTGAAGTATCTCCTGAAGCTCATAAATTTCTCGCGGATCTTCTGTGACAGGTTCCTCTGGATCTGGCCCCACATACTTCCGCAAAAGACTCACATGAAAAGCATTGTGAATCTTCCAATGGCTAGGTAAAGCAAGCCTGAAGGACACTTCATTGATCTTGTCAATCACTTTGAAGGGTCCATAATATCAAGTAGAAAGCTTTGGATATGATCCCTCTCGTCCTGGCCTCTTCCGAAGCCTAGCTTTCTCAAATTTCAACAATTGCTTTTTGAACACATACCTTTCTTCGACCTCATCTTCTCTACCTACCGACTTGCTCGTTCACGAGGCATGCTCTGATACCACTGTCAAATTCACACCGGATCTCCTCGTAATCATTCCTGGTACGAGAGTCGAAACCTGCAAACAAACAAACAACAAGGGGGTGCAGGCCTGACTCACCTCCCAACCATGACAACCGTGGGCAAGCCCACAGTCTTGGCTGTCCCCACCGAGCCACAAGCTGAGCTAACTAGATTAACATACCGACCAATCTCCTCCTCGCGACGTCCCATACCGCCACGAAGCTACCCTCGCGGGCTTCGACATTGCTGCCGGCCTCGGCTGCGTAAAGCAGGTGCACGTCTGCACTAGATTCAGGCTCCAAGACCATAGAGCTCTCACTAACTCGCGAGACTCTCCATATCCCAATAACTAACCTTGGCCACCCTTTTATAGGCTCTTGGCCGGTCATTGAGCGTCCACACTTGGGCGCCCGCCCGTTAGTCTATCCCTAACTCAGCTCGTCAATCACCCTGCCTAGCTCCAAGCTTCCCAAGCCTCGAAACTAGTCTTGCGTGCGTGTAGCACACGGTAGATACACACTGTGCACATGACATAAAGCAGGTGCACGTCTGTACTAGATCCAGGCTCCAAGACCATAGAGCTCTCACAACTCGCGAGACTCTCTATATTCCAATAACTAACCTTGGCCACCCTTTTATAGGCTCTTGGCCGGTCATCGAGCGTCCACACTTGGGCGCCCGCCCATCCATACTTGGGTGCCCGCCCGTTAGTCTATCCCTAATTCAGCTCGTCAATCAGCCTGCCTAGCTCCAAGCTTCCCCAAGCCTCAAAACTAGTCTTGCGTGCCTGTAGCACACGGTAGATACACACTGTGCACATGACAATTTTGCATTTGTTATTTTTAACCTGTAAACGGTATGAGTCTGGTAAACCAGCTACGAAAAACCCCAAAAGAGTAGTGGGATCCATCTTTGTAGCTTTCATCTGCAAGTCCCTAAACTTCTGGAGGTAGACCTCATAAGTGAGGTGCTGCGAGGTCATGGTCAAAGCTGAAAACTGGACAACAACATCATAATCATCCTCTTTCTTGAGGAATTCCTTCTTAAAGACGTCTTCGAATTGTGCCCAAGTTGTTGGCTTAGGGTTGAGTTCCTTCCACCAAAGCAAAGCTTTGCCGGACAAGAAACCTGCTGCTAACTAGATCTTTTTTCCATCATCATATGGATGAAACTGAAAGTAAACTTGCCATTTATGTAGCCACGTGTCCACGATCTCCTTGGTGCGCTGCTTTTGCTCGCCCCCGAACGGTTCCGGAGTAATGTTGGAGCCCAAAGCAGAAGCCAAGGTATCCATACCCGAAAGAGTAGAGAGGGTAGTGGTCAATAGAGCGATGGAGTTTTGCAAAGCTTGCATCTAGGCTGCGATTTGTGCCTGACATTCCGACGAAGAAGCTTCGAGAGCTACTTTGAACTCTTGGAAATCTAATTTTGACACATAATAGTCAAAAAGATCGGCATCGGTATCTTCCGTAGCCGGCAAGCCTTCGCGTTCAACAAGGGGCTCCAACTCCGATTCTTGGGTCGACATCGTGAAGAGGACAAGTGGAGAGAAAATTTGATCTTTGCACAACAAAAGTGCAAGGGAACTTCAGAGCTTGAGAGCTTGAAAACTTGAGAGATGTGTGGCAAGAAGCCCACTTAAGGGGTTTATATAGCTAGCCCCAAAAGCTTCTTGAGCTTTTTGCTTTTGTGTTTATATATATATATATATATATATATATATATATATATATATATATATACATTCTGTTTTCTTAAATTTTAAAAAAAAAACACCTTTAAACCTTGGAGGAGGGGTTTTTAAACTTTTTAAAAAAAAATAAACTAAAAAAAACGAAAGCCCAAAACAACGAGTGCTTTCCTTGTTTTTTTTTTTTTTCTCTTCCCTCCTGGATTAATGCCGCCGGCGTGCTGTCTGCAGACGTCATCCACGAAGCTGCCGTCGTCGACTGCTGCCGGTGCATGCTTTCCTGCCGGCGCCTGTGCGCACACAGGTGACCTGTGCCAGCCTCGCGTAGGCCTGACCACAAGGCTTTGCTGAAAATTCAGCTCAGCCACTTGCACAGTTTACCAAGTCCTTTCAGAATGGCCCACAGGATGTGTTTGAGGGACTGACATAAAAGGAAGAGCAAACCAGCCACATGAAATGTCTAATAGACAACACATGGGTGCTGAAAATCAGCCCAATGCAGACAATGACATTGAGGAGGTAGTACAGGAAGAGCGGACATCATTGGAGGAGGCTAGAACAATGCCTCGTTGGCTGGTCCGTACCTTACAAGAGAGCAAGCTCTCAGCTCCATTGCATAGCACAATATGGGCTGGTTCTAGAAATGTAAAAGAACATGCAGATGTGGCCTGCATCAGTTGTCCATGTGACACAGATGAGCTAGCTTCATTCAAGGAAGAGCACCAATGGCAAGAAGCCATGCAACAAGAGATTGATGCAATCCAAAACAATTGCACATGGGATCTTGTGAACTTGCCACCAAGCAAGAAGCCAATTGGTACAAAGTGGGTGTACAAGGTCAAGAGAAAGTCTGATGGTACCATTGACAAGTACAAAGAAAGACTAGTTGCCAAATGCTATGCCCAACAGAAAGGCATAGATTATGATAAGACATTTGCACCTACTTCCAAGTTATCCACTACTAGATGTGTTGTTGTAGCGGCTGCCCCATCATGGATGGAAAGTGCATCAGTTGGACATCAAGACAGCTTTTCTTAATGGGTACTTGTCCATTATTAGATGTGTTGCTGCAGTGGCTGCCCATCATGGATGGAAAGTGCATCAATTGGACATCAAGACAGCTTTTCTCAATGGGGACTTGCAAGAATAGTCCAAGACATGTTGTTGACCGGGAATGATGAGGATGCAATTTCAGCTTTCAAAGCTGAATTACAGGCATCATTTGAGATGTCAAACTTGGGTCTATTGCACTATTATCTGGGCAGCATTATCCATGGGAGCAGTATCCTGAAACCCTAAACCCTAGCTATTATGTGGTAGCTCAGTTGTTATGCTTCAATCCAAGTATATACAAAAGCTCCTGCATAAGTTTGGATTCCAAGTTCCCAGGTCAGCATGTACATGCACAATCCCGGTACTAAGCATTGGCAAGCAGTGAAGAGGATATTACGCTATCTTCAAGGCACCCAAGATATTGGTTTGTTTTATCCTTGGGGGGCAGCTTGGAGTTATATGCTTACACTGATTTAGACTCGGCAGGTGACTATGATACATGGCAGTCCACTAGTGGAAACTATTTGTAACTTGGACAATCATGCATATCTTGGTTGAGCAAAAAGAAACCCACTGTTGCCTGTTGCCGCCTCTACTTGTGAAGCTAAATACAGGACAGCTTTCATAGCTACAATAGATTGTGTATGGCTGAGGAGGTTACTTCAAGATCTCCATGAGTGTCAATAGACACCCACCACCATTCTCACTAAAAGTCAGAGTGCTATGGCTATGGCACGGAATCCAATTTTACATGCCTGCACTAAGCACATAGAGATTCACTATCACTATGTCAGAGAGAAGCTATATGCATGGGACAATGTTGCAGATCTATTTACGAAGGCATTGCCTAGAGAGAAGTTTCAAGCTTTCTACAAAGATTTAGGCTTACTGTCCTACAGAGAGTGATCTGCCACCTTGTACAGGTTCACATATTTCACTACAGGGGAGATTGAAAGGCATATGCAAATATGTGGTGTCACATGTAAACACGAAATAACTCCAAAGGCACTTTTATCCCACTTGGTTATTCCCCTGGACACCTATTGTGAAAGAACACTTAAACTAGGGCTTTCATTATTAATTGTAATTGTCCGTCATTTCATAAAACATCTATATACGTGCAAGTACTTCTCCCACTCTCTTGCTAGTTGACTTGCTTCTTTTGTGTGTGTGTGTGTGTGTGTGATCTTCGATTGCTGTCCTAACCCTAGCCCTAGTCTTGTGTAGAGCAATACGTGAATGTAATCCTCCCTGTATATAGCCTCTCTCTCACATAGTGATAGTGAATCTCTATGTGTTCAATATGGCATGGAAAACTGGAATCTCTGCCAGAGCCATAGCTTTCTAACTATCAGTGAGAAAGGTGGTGGGCATCTATTGACACTCACAGAGATCTAGAAGTAACCTCCTCAGCCATACACAATCTACTGTAGCTGTGAAAGCTGTCCTATACTACGCTTCATAAGTAGAGGTGGCAACATTGGGTTGCTTTTTGCTCGACCAAGATATGCATGACTGTCCAAGAAACAAACAGTTCACATTAGTGGACTGCCATGTATCATAGTCACTTGCCCAGTCTGAATCACTCTTAAGCATATGACTCCAAGCTCATCCAATGGCTTTCTTGCCTTTTCAGGCAATTGCACTAAGTCCCAAGTCTCATTTCCATATAGTGCATCCATCTCCTCATCCATAGCTTTCTCCCAACACACATTTGCAACAGCCTCATCAAATGCATGTGGGCTCTACAACCTGCACAACTTTTGCCATGTATGCATAGTGATGTGCCACAACCATCGTGCATGCTCATCTTGAGCCTTGGTTCAACTAGTGGAGAGATGGGCTTACAATCCTCAAACCCAAACTTATGCAAGAGCTTCTATATGTACTTGGATTGAAGCATAACAATGCCTTCATCCATCTGCATAAATTGTATGCCCAGATAATAGTGCAATAGACCCAAGTCTAACATCTCAAATAATGCCCGTAATTCAGCTTTGAAAGTTGAACTTGCATCCTCATCATTCCCAATCAGCAATGTGTCATCCACATAAAGAATGACCACAAGTAAAATCCCATGATGCTCTTTTACATGTGTGCTTTTTGTTGGACTATTTTGGAAGCCCTGCCTGGCCAAATAACAATGTATCTTCTCATACGAAGCCCAGAGAGCTTGTTTAAGACCATAAAGTGCTTTCTTGAGCTTACACACTTTAGCCTCATGGCCAAGCATCACAAAACCAATAAGCTGACTCACATGAACTTCTTCCTACAAGCCCCCATTGAGAAAAGTTGTCTTGATGTAGCCACTACAAAAACACATCTAATACTGGACAACTTGAAAGTAGGTGCAAATGTCTCATCATAATCTATGCCTTTCTGTTGGGCATAGCCTTTGGCAACTAGTCTTGCTATGTACCTATCAATGGCACCATCAGACTTTCTCTTGACCTTGCACACCCACTTTGTACCAATTGGTTTGTTGCCTGGTGGCAAGTCCACAAGATCCCATGTGCAATTTTTTTTATTGCATCAATCTCTTGTTGCATGGCTTCTTGCCAATGCTCATCTTCCTTAGCTTCCTCAAATGAAGCTGGCTCATTTGTGTCACACAAACTACTCATGCAGGCCACATCTACATGTTCTTTTACATTTCTAGAACCAGCCCATGTCCTGCTACGCAAAGGAGCTGAGAGCTTGCTCTCTTGTAGGGTATGGACAAGCCAACGAGGCACTCTCCAATGTTGTCCCCTCTTCCTATACTACCTCCTCAATGTCATTGTCTGCAATGGGCTGATAATTGGTCTGATTTTCAGCACCCATATGCTGTCCATTAGGCATTTCATGTGGCTGGTCTGCTCTTCCTTCTATGCCCAATGGTGGTAGTCCCTCAAACACATCCTGTGGGCCATTCCGAAAGGACCTGCTAAACTCTCTGCAAGTGGTTGACCTGAATTTTCAGCAAATACATCTCTACTTTCAAAGATCCTTTGACTGCATGGATTGAAGAGACGGTATCCCTTGCTACCACTGTTGTAGCCCACAAATATGCATTTGATTGCCTTGTCATCCCATTTGCCTCTAATCTTAGGAGGCACATGAGCATATGCAAAGCAACCGAAAGTCCTAAGATATTCAGCCTTGGGCTTTATTTCATACCAAGCCTCCTATATGGAGTGATAGTCTCCAATGCTTTTGTTGGGCACCTAAGACATTCAACTTTGGGCCTTATGACGTACCAAGCCTCGTCTATGGAGTGGTAGTCTTCAATGCTTTTGTTGGGCACCTATTCAAAACATGTGTAGCACACATAATAGCCTCCATCCAGAATTTATGTGGCAGATTCTTGTCCTTTACCATGCATTTGGCCATCTCCATCAATGACCTGATTTTCCTCTCTGTCACACGATTTTGTTGTGGTGTGTGTGGCATAGTACACTGATGCTTTATGCCCTTTTTTGCCAAATATGCCTTAAATGCATCTAACATATATCCCCCGCGCCGCGGATCTAAGCAGAGGGTTTGCACTTTGCAACCTATCTCCTTTTCAGCTTTTAGTGAGTTTACGCAATCCACTTTAATTCTTGTACAAGCAGATAGAGTTGTTAAGGGAGGGGAGAACATGAAGTGTTGATGTCACATGCACCCTGCACTGAGGTGCTGTGTCACAGTGGCTTAGCATTCAACATAACATTGTACATCATTAGCACCCTTTTAGGAATATTTATGGCCCCATTGTGAGCCCCAATCCGGGACATGTTAGGCACGAGCTACATAGGTCAATCTCTCAACCTTAGGGGTCAAGGTGAGTCCCTTAACCCACTTGGAGACCAAGCATATAAATCACCTGAGGATAGGGCATAAGTCAATCCATCAATATATGGCTCAACCCATGGGGCAGCCCCTAGCTCTAGTCAGCAGCCTTTATGGGCATAAAGGAGTAGTCGGCCAGCATCGGCATCACATATAACACCAGTCGGCCAACCACATAATAAGCACATCACACGTGTGAAATAGGCGCAGCATTTGGTACCTAATTAAATCAGGTTGTGGGCTTTTAAAGCAGGCCGATGACAGTAGATCTCAACTGACCAGCATCATGTATTGGTATATAAGGCGCCCCACACTCCCTATCATAAATCATCTCATTTCACAAAAGTTCATCAAGCAGTTAGTGAGCATGTGTGCCTAAAAGCCTTCGGGTTTTTCTAGAGCATACAGATCAGCTTTCAAGCACCCCATGCTTCATCCCCTAGGCAGCATAGAAGATCCTCTCATGTTCAGCCAGCATATATGCATATCCTTGGCAGATCTAGACTTGCATAAGTGGCTTCATAGAGTCTTTTAAAGTGCTATTGCGTCAGCATATGGTTCAGTCAGCGACCGGTCTTCTGCGTCCTTGCATTTGGCAGTCCACAATCATTCACATCATTGTACAACTTCTCCAAAGTAATACAAGCAAATACTCCTGCTTGCAAGGGAGGCCCTTCAGTGGATAATTGGAACCCAATCTGGTGTCGACTCTTATCTTCTCTCTTAAGTAAAGTGGATTGCATAAACTCACATATTTATAGAAGGTTTTGTTGCGTATCACAACAGTCAACCTATTGCGTGCTACAGTTGACACCAACACAATATGTGGTACCAACTACCCACTTAAGGGCCCCGTCCTGCAAGTAGGGGTATTTGCTTTTATTACTTTGGAGAACTTCTTTACAATGCAGACTTTACCAAGAACTTACTGACGATGATTGACTATGGAGTGCCAAATGCAAGGATGAGGTATATACACCTAGATGAATCCAGGAACATGCCCAAATTCACCTTATAAGAAAGTGCAATTTATAACCTCATGGTAGTCATCCACAAGACAATAAACCATCAACTCCGTCGTGCATAGTACGGACTATATACTACGACATCCCCACTAACGTCATCAGTGCCCGATAGTGGGTGTAGAACTTCACATCTCAACTTTTTTTCATTTCTTGGGTTGAGCACACACCAGGGTGCTCGCATTGCATTAGGTTAATGGCTCAAACAAAGGAAGTTTCCAGCCAGGTCTCTGAGGGAGAGTCTTTATAGTTTTTGTCTACACTAGGTGGAGAATCTTTGGCTTCAATGGTGGTTGCTTCAGTTTCTGGGCTAGTAAAGGAGGAATCTTCTCACCTGTCGTTTGCATTGGGTGGAGTATCTTCGGTGTCGAATGTCATGGAGGCACCACAACAGGACAGGTCACTGGATTTGTCTTCATCTTTCGAGGATATACCAGTTGGTGTGTCTTTTCGCAGTGCACAGAGGCTGTACCGACAACCACCGAGGTTTTTGCTTCAGTGTATAGCTGGTGTATTGCTTGGAATATATTCCACATGAAGATGGTGGTCTAGACATAAAGGTGCCGAGCAGTATTGATGGATATAGATTTGGTGGAACTCTTCCAGGGAGTTTTGTTCCTGATTTTGCTTCCTTCTTTCAGGGTGCATTGGAGTTGGTGTAAGCAGTTCTTGTGATCCATCTGTGTTAATGCATTAGTGGTTGGAGTGTGGATAGCGGAGTTTTGCCAGGCCTTTCTTTGGAGTGTTAGGCTACCAGAGGACAATGCCCTACAGTGTAGGAGGGTGGACGGTCTCCTAACTCTCCTATCCTACGCTCCTATGTCCTTGTTGTCTTGGAACATGCATTTCAGGAGGACTGATGCATGTGACAGTCAAAATACTCATATTTTGTGGGAGCTCTTCCACTAAGAAATGATACAGTAGATCCTCTCAAGCTTCTCTGGAGACCAAGAAGGTCACCATATTTTTATGGTTGACTACTAACTCACTGTCCGTGGTTTGATGTAATTGGGGTATATAAATTTTGGACTCTTTTGTTATGTCATCTCCCTTTACCTTAGCCTTCGCATTAATGTTCTTGTTTTATGGTTGAACTTGATGCATGTCATAACTAGTCGAAGATAAAATGTATTGAATTTGACAGCTTCATGAAGATATATCAGTACTTTGACAATAACAATCAGCCTCTGATTCCAACAAAACTACATCACTTCAGGAGAAAAACAAAAGACAACATATAGCATTCCATGATAAAGCCTCAATTTGCACAACATTACCAAACCCACAACCCACATGGCACAGAGCCAACTTGAGTACCCATATATCAAAAGCAAGGGTAGGGGCAAGATGCATGTACCAACTTACATTGATAAGTCTTATAGCTGTGTCTGCACCAATTACAAATGTGCTGTTTGGAAAGAGCTCTGCTTTTTTGAAGAAGTATGGTTGATTAGTGAAGACTACAGTTCTACCTGTTTCAAAAAAAAACACACACACACAATAAAAGGACTTGAAGAGATAGGTGTGTACGAGTCCCATTTAGCAAAATGCTCAACATGTTTTGAGGAAACAAAAAATTCGCCATGAAAAAGAAAAGAATCTTACACCTGTCTTCTAGATGTGCTACAAATGGACTTGGAATAGTTACAAATCCAAAAGGCATCTTCACAAGATACTGGCCTCTCTTATGTTTGCTACCACACCCATATCGCCACAAATGACACATCTGCATCTCAACCATGTCTTTTAGGTGAATTATGCCACCTCACATGGGAATGTCCCGCCATGCAAGAAGCACCTAACCTCCACTGACCTATTGTCCAAAGGCTCAGCCAGTGTCACATGACCCCTCAATGCTACTATTGAAAAGGGTAAAAGAAGATGACACTGTTTCAGATTCATAACCAAGAACTTTGGAGAAGTTATATTGGGCATGATTCGACAAATGATAGTCTTTTTTTTCTTCAAACCATACAAACTAACAAGGTCTGTCGTCCAGTTTTTGAATAAATACAGGACAAGAAACAAATTGTAAACATAAATTCAATGTGGATACTAGACAAAAGGCATGTAAGAAAACCGCCCACTCCAATCACCACTTGTGATAAGAACTTCAAGGCAAAGCTTTTCTAGCTACCCAATACATGTGTCGTTAACAATCTCACCTCTGATCCAACAAGGCCCAGCTAACCCACCAGCTTCATGCCATGATTCTAAATATCAGTGGGTGCCTTGGTTCAGCATCAGATAGCAGTTGATGGTGGATTAATGTTGACATTATGTCATGAAAACTCTTTGGGTGGTATAGGTGGAGTTGCCCAAACCTTAAGACTTGTCAAATAGTAGTTACATTGGTTACTGAGACCCTTACTATAAGCGACGTAGCTCAAGGTAGCCGAAGGCATGGGCATTATTAGCACAATCACACCGACCCTTCCCTCAAATAAATTTTGAATTTGCAAAAAAACTTTAAACTACATAAAGCAGCTAATTGATACACAATTCACTTGGAGCTTTGGCTCCAATTAGGATCGCAAATCATCAGCCACGGGAATGGAAAGCTAAACTCCATCAAAGATAAGTCCATCTATTCAAATCTGAGCTTAAGCGAAGCTACACGAATGATTTCTAAAAGTTAATTATTAAAAGGCGCACTCACCCTTCACTCGATATTCATGTATTAATACCCCTTTTTATTGCAGAATCAACTGACAATTATGTACAAAGCATAAATGGACAGCAAGAAAATGCTTGAGGGATCCTCTTGTCCCACACCGGTTCTGCTGAGATGGTGGCTTACCTCTAGGTTTCCTTAGGGCTCAACTCATGTATACACTATCAACCACCCATCTCTTTCATGTCAGAGTACCTTTTTGTCCATATGCAGTTATAAAATTTGTTGCCACAACATTATACAAGTTCATTTACTCCCAATTATTGGTTCATTATCAAAGCTAAAAACTCTTTCTTCTCTCTTTTAGCCCAGCAAAGCCACTGCTTACCATTGCAATGCACACACGGAGAACATATCAAAAACCTTAACATATGGCACTAATGACGCACTGAACAGCTTGAAGAATAAGATCTACCCGCTTTCTTGAACTGGCTGGCTCGTAATTTGATTTCTTCAAGCAAAAGAGGTGGTTTGTCTGCATTGATTACTGAAATTTCAAATACTGGAATCCCTGAGACCGAACTGCAAAACATAGAATGATACATGATACCATATATGACTTTCCTCTTTTAAAACCACAAAAAGATACATCTCTTAGTTTTGTTTTATGGGAACACAAAGAAACTGAATATTTTCAAAAACTCTGCCCAGACCAGGTTGACCCCACCATAAGTACCCAATGCTGGTTGATCATTTAACTCTAAATAGTACATAGTCTTAGAGAGATGAAAAGGGCATGTACAAATTTTTCTTTGCAAATTTTAATTTAAATAGTCTTTACTCATATGATGGTATGCAAGAGTCACAACATGCTGGCTGAAATTTCAATGGAGCCTTTCTATCTTTGATTTCAATGGGAACCTAGAGCTCTTTTTCTTGGTTTGCAGCTGATGAAAAAAACTGGTTCTTGAATATTCCACTTCTTAGGCTTTCAGAACGATGAGCGCTGGACCTCCCGCTTCCCCCCTGCGCACCTGCTGTCCCCCATCGCCTAGCCCTTTCCTCACGCCCCCCCATTGCCTACTCTCTGCACCCCCCTGCCCCCCATCCCCATCCCCATCCTCGAGCTAGGCCGTGCCTTGCCCTGCGCACAGCCCCCTTTCAGCTGCCGCCCCTGCCCTTTCAGCTGTCCCCTCCCACCCTTCCTCCCTGCTGAGCCTCACCAGACCTGCCTTCTCCTCCTCTGCTTATCCAGCCTCGCACCCCCCCACACCTTCCGTGTTTTTCCTGTGTGTGCCCCTTTCATTCACCTCTCTGCCACCTCCCGGTTCTACACTCCCCGCTCCTCTCTAGCCCTCCGCAGGTGTTTAGCTTCTGGGTTGTTCATAGGCAAGAGTAGGCACTTCTGGTCTTTCACCTTCCAGGAAGACTCTATGGCAGCCGCTCCATCATCCCTGACCAAGGCCACCAGATCCCTAGCTCTTAGCTTCGACAGTATCCCTCTTTCTTGGTTGCAGTATCGTAGGGAGCCACTCTGCACGCCGACAAATCCAGGATTTGCTCCAAGCAGCCATCATCAACGAGCCTGGCAAAATCACCATCATCCATTTTCTTGGGCTTGGCTACTCTCATGTGGAGTTTGATTCACCCGCAGTGGCTGATCATGTGTGAGGGTCTCCCAAATCTCCTGGGCTCTTCTGGCGATCTCTGGGGCTTGGATCAAGCAGTTAGGGATGCAGACACTCTGCTGACACTCTAGTTTCCATGTGTCCTCTGGGAGGAGGACAACTGGCGAATGATCTGACTGCGTGGCGCCCTATGAGAATACCGATCAAACTTCCTCCGCCACAAGCCCACTCATCCACGTAAAATCTGTCGATGCACAAGAGGTTCGGTCTTTGCATCCTCTGGTTTGATCTGAGAAGTGAAGGCTTCTTAGTGCGCCGCCAAACTGTGGTAAGTGCCACGGAACTTGTCCCCTTAGGGAGAGGACCAGCTTCTCCCAAGCCATGTACTCACTCCTTGTGATAGTATCCGAGCCTACTCCCTGCCTGTCCTCTGGGTCCTCCAGCATGCTTAAATCTCCACGTGTGCACCAAAAATGTCACATGCACTCTGCACTCAGTGCATGGTGACAAGATGGCTCATCATCAGAAGTGCAATAGTTGTACAGTTTTAGAACCCAGTAGGATGATATTTGTCGTACGCCGTGACCCCATTGTACATCCTCAGTCCAGGATAAGTCAGGCACGAGCTACGTAGGTCATTCCTCAGCCTTAGTGGGTCAGTCAGTCAGTCAAGTCCCTTAACCCACTTGGAGAGAATCATTCATGCATGTAGAGTCAGTAGAAGCCTTAGGGTTTGCATCAGAAAGCACTTTGCATCTTGCATAATATGCATACATATGCATGTGCATCATTTAGAACATCCCCAAAGTCTTAGGGAATTTACTGGGATTTATCTGGTATTTTTCCCATATTTATTAGTATTTATTTATCATTATTTGCATTATTGGGCATTTATAAATATTAATTTTATTTAATGACCAACCTCCAGTTAGTATAAATAGGCTTGCCTAGAGCCTCTTTTGCTCATTCAGTCTTCATTGTGCTAAGAGCTCTCCTCTCTCTTGCTTTCAGCCTAAGACTAATCCAGCTCTAGTGCCCATAAGCTTTCTTCTCCAGTCCCTTGAGATCCATAGCTTCAGCCCAGCCCTAGGTGCTTGCATTCAGCCCTGATTCAGCCTCAGTTCAGGCCCAGATTCAGCATACCCCTCAGCTCAGTTCCACGCCAGAAATCAGTAGTTAGCAGCCTGCAGATACCTGCGTTTTGGTGCAGCCGTACAGCAGTCCATCTGTGTTTTGCTCCAGCCGTACAGCATCAGCCCTGCAGTCCTCTGTTGCTCATGCGTTTCAGTCCACAGCCCTCTCCAGCCCTCAGCGTTTCTGTCCACAGCAGATTCCAGCCCTGAAGCAACAGTCTACAGCAGTTTCCAGCCCCGAAACAGTTGTTTGCATCAGTGTCCAGCATTCTGTGCATCATCAACACATTCAGCAGTCATCTGGTGAAGGTAACACAGCATTCATATGTGTTTTCAGCATTCTAACAGTGTGTACAACAGTCCACCTTCTTCTTCTTTGAGCCTCAGGTGTGCAGCCCTTACTCATGCCCTTGGGAGGAGTGCATAGGCTCGAGATCAAGTCATTGAGGTGTTTCTACAGCAGTGTACAGATCAGCCGCTCTCCGATCCTCCAAGATCTTGCGTTTGGCTTATCTACAGTCCAAAGTCATTCTCTCTAAAGTAATAAAGCAAATACTATCTCGTTATCGGGATAGGGGGCCCTTCAGTGGGTAATTCGGGACCCAATCTGGTGTACAGTTCTCATATCTCTCTCTCATCTCTTTAAAGTTTGAAGTAAATGAAATGGATTGCTAAACTCACGAAACTCAGGATACAGAAGACGGTGTGAGCATATTGTGTGACAGGATCAACCAATACAAAGACTTCCGCTGCATATCACATTGGTATCAGATTCAGATAGTCCACACACACCGTATCCTAGCGTGGGGGCATCCTCGGATGGTTAGATTGCGTTCCGGCACGACCACCGACTTCAGCATCATGTCTACACGAGAGAGTACTCATCAGCCGGAAGACGTCTCCCCCGAAGGAGACCTTGCTCTTCCGCCTACAGCAGACACCATAGCTCTTCTAAGAGCTCAGAACCAGCTACTCATGGAGCGTCTCCAACTCTTGGAGACAGCAGCACGTCCTTCTACACCTCCAACTCTTGGAGGCAGCAGCAGCACGTCCTTCTACACCTCCAGCAGCACCCGACTACATCTCCCTCTTCTTTCAGATGGAACAACAAAGGAGAGAGGACGAGGCCCGAAGGAGAAGAGAAAAAGAAGAAAGACAGGACTATGAGGAAGCCCAACGCAGGATCGACGAAGACCGGCGTCAGGCTGAACTCGCCGCTCGGGAACACCAACGTGAGCTTGATCGAGAACGTATGTTACTCGAACACCAACGCGAAAAGGAGGCCATACACCTGAGGTATCAGCAGCTCTCCTCAGTCTCCCCAGTCATAGGTGTCACCAGCCAGCATCCCGCAGCAGCAACCACCATCATTCGCAGTCAACCGAATTTCAGCAAGTATGATGGTAAGTGTGATCATTCTTCAGTTAATCAATTTGTTCATCAATTTAATGCTCATTTTCCATTAGCTAGGATCACAGACCCTCAAGACAAAGTCCACTTAGCGGCTCCCCATCTCACTGGTGAGGCAGTCACTTGGTGGCAGCATTGGTCTAGTATTCATACTGACCAAGCCACAGGTGTCACAGCCTTTGACTGGGACATCTTTGTCCATGACCTGAAGACCAGATTTCTCCCGCCCCAGTACATGACCGGTCTGAAAGACGAGTTCTATGGACTCAGACAGAACGGTTCCCCAGTGCTTCAGTTTTCCGGTAAGGTTATTACTTTAGCACAGCAGTTAGGGTTATCTGAGCAGGCCAAGATGGAGCAATTCATTCGTGGATTGGACTCCAACATTCGGTTCACAGTTCGTAACTTTGAACCAAGTACTTATGACCGGGCTTTGACTCTCGCTCAGAATGAAGAAATGAAGCTCAATGGGAGCAAGCCCAAGCAGGTATCTCAGTCCAGTACCAAACCCCAGCAGCAGCAATCTGCTGCACAGTCAGGGAAAGGTAACGCATCTTCTAAAGATGCTAAGAAGGACAGCAGTAATAGCTCCAGTTCAGGGGGTAAAAAGGATAAAGAACCTAAGAAAACCCCTGATGAAAAGGCTAAAGCAGGCATTACTGGAGGTTATCTTCCTCCAGAGGAGCAAAAGAAGTACCAGTCAGAAAATAGATGTTTTTTCTCTCATATTATAGGGCATGGTAAGAAGGATTGCCACAAATGGCAAGCGGCACAAGCTGCCAAAGCTCCTTCTGCCACAGTTGCCACAGCTTCCCCAGCTCCTCCAGCCCCGCCTACTACCTCAAATGCAGTTCAACTTTTACCTTCCATGCATCCTATGCCATCCGTGGTATTTGATGCTAAGCAGGAGGGTGAGAGCGATGCTGCTCAGAAGAGCCTTATCCGAGCTTATGGCTCTGCCCAGGGCCGACAGTTTGTAGTCCTTTTCGATATGGGTAGTTCTGAAGACGCCATCTCTCCCCAGTTGGCTAATAAATTGAACTGCACTTTAGTCCCATATCATTTGGATGTGGACGGGTTTACACCTGGTCTTCGCACCCACATTTCCCAGAAGGCACAGCAGTTTGCCTTTGAAGTTCAGAAGGCCTCATTTCAACGAGATTTCATCGTCTCCCCTCTGTTAGGGTGTGACATGATCTTAGAAATTCAATGGTTCCGTCAGTATGAGCCTATTCCCGATTGGGGGCAGGACACTTTTACTATTTGTAAAGGTTTTCCTGAGCCTGTCATGATTCGTGGGGATAGAAGCATTCTTGGCATCCCATTGATTTCACATCTCCAGGCCAGACGAGCTATCCGCAAGGGAGCAAAAGGAGCACTCCTTTATGTTCGTGCTCAAACAGCCTCTCCCTCATTAGTAGCATCCCTTACATCTTCAGTCCCTCAGTTAGCAGACCTCCTATCCAGACACCAGGACATTATGCTTAGGGACGATCTCCCACCCAGTCTCCCACCCTCTCGCCTTGAGGACCATCACATTGATTTGGTCCCTGGATCAGATCCTCCTAGCAGGTTTCCCTATCGTCTTTCCAAGACTTTAGAGGGCGAGTTGGAAAAGCAGTTATCTGAGCTTCTCCGAGCCGGATTCATTCGGCCTTCTTCCTCCCCATTTGCTGCACCTATCCTATTTGTCCAAAAGAAGGACAAGTCTGCACGCCTTTGTGTAGACTACAGGGCATTAAACAAACTCACTATCAAGAATAAGTTTCCTATGCCCAGGATAAAGTACATTTTGGAGCGTTTAGATGGTGCTAAGTTTTTCACTAGGATCGACCTCAAGAGTGGTTACCATCACGTCCGCATTTTTGAAGCTGACATTCCAAAAACAGCTTTCAGGACAGAGCGTGGTCACTACGAGTTCGTAGTCATGCCTTTTGGGCTTACAAATGCACCCACAACGTTCAATAAGATGATGTCTAGGATTTTCGCAGTCCATATTGGGAAGTGTGTTTTCATATTCCTTGATGACATACTAGTCTTCTCAGCCACTACGAAGCAGCATGAGAAAGATGTGGAGAAAGTCTTGCAACTTTTGCGAGATAATCAGCTCTACATAAACGCCAAAAAGTCTATCTTTGGTGTTAAGGAAGTTCAGTATTTGGGCTACATCATCGGTTCCGATGGGAATAGACTGGACCCCTCAAAGGTTCAAGAGATCTTAGCTTGGGATATTCCTAAGACCGCCCAAGAAATCCGTTCATTCGTAGGTCTTTGTCAGGCCTATAGCACACATGTCCATCAGTTTTCCAACCTTGCAGCACCTCTTCCCGACTTGCTCAAGGGGGTGAAGACTCGCAAGCAGAAAGTCTCAGTTACAGGTAAGGCACTTGATGCATTCCGTGCACTCCAGAAAGCTGCCTCAGAAGCACTTGTATTAAAGTTAGCATCATGGGACGAACCTTTCGAGGTCATCACCGATGCCAGCAATGTAGCCATAGGTGCAGTCCTCCAGCAGGAAAATAGACCCGTGGCATATTACAGCAGAAAGTTGGATGTCGCCGAAAAGAATTATTCGGTATATGACAAAGAGCTTTTGGGTGTGATCACAGCGCTCAAACATTGAAAGCCTTTTCTTTATGGGCAGGCTTTCACAGTGAAAACAGACCACCAAGCACTTAAGTGGCTTCAGACTATGCCAAGTGCCCAGTGGAGTGATCGACAGGCCAGGTGGAGTCAAATCTTCCAACAGTTTGGAGGTATGATTGAATACATCCCTGGTAAGCATAACCCAGTAGCCGATGCTCTCAGTCGAAAGTCCAGCATCCAGGCAGTCCAAGAAGCTACCATTCTCGAAATCACGAGGAAGGACTTAGATAGTATGAAAGACCAATATGTCGACTCCCCTGAGTTTGGTACTCAGTATAGTTTGGCCCTCACTTCTGAGCCTGGCCACTATTCAGTACAGAACGGTTGGTTGTTCTGTCTCTGTGTTACTCGGGAAAAGCATTCTGCTCTTCTCCACGATGCCCATGACTCCTTAGTTGGAGGACATAGGGGTATCAACAGTACCCTCGAGAAATTAGAACGGTCCTTTTATTGGCCAAAGATGAGGCGTGATGTCTATGCACATGTACAAGCCTGTAAGATTTGTCAAAAAGTCAAGGTTCCCCATACAAAGAAGGCAGGTTTACTTCAACCTTTGCCTATCCCCGACGGACCTTTCATCGACATATCTATGGACTTTGTAGGGCCTCTACCAGCATCCACTGGATCACGTAACACTCAGTGTTTTACCATTGTGGATCGCTTTAGTAAGTTCTGCATGCTCATCCCATGCAAGCATACGGCCACAGCCGAGGACGTAGCCCGTCTGTTTCTCAAGCATTGGTATCCAATTTGTGGTTTGCCTAGCACCATAACATCAGACAGAGGATGATGAGGTGGGGAGTCAACTAGGTTGACCATGTTGACATGGAGGGTGGAGGTGAACTCTCTGCCAATGGCTAGTGCCATCCGGTTAGGTGTTTAAGAGGCCTCCCAAGCTTGTCTAACCAAGATCTCCTAAACACAGTCCAACACAAGATTAGAGGAAACCGGTGCAAGCAAGCTCACCACCCAACCATAGGATTAGTATTTCGATCCACCCCCAAGCCAAGGGCTAAGAGTCCACTCCACAGATACATGCCAATCAGCACTGGCATCCCATACCACTAGTGCCTGCCCATAAGGACCCTCGGCAAGACTATCAACGATCCGCCATGCCCACAGCAAGAGTAGAAACTTTGGTCCAAGCACGTACCCATCAAAAGTGAACCACACTTCTTGACTACACAATAAGAATCCAAGGCATCACTTATATAGTTATAACTATTGCTATAAAGAGCTAACCTGCTGTAAATAGCCAGTAGCCTACTTTTATTAATTCTGAACCTTAGCCCTCTGTATCTGCCTGCTATCTCCTAATCCCGGTCCCCTAACCTTACTGGATTAGGCTTGCTAATTTTAGGATTAGCTCCAGGTACATAACATACTTCCCCTCCTTTGACATTTCCACTCTTGGAAACAAAATCTGTCTAAGAAAGAAAATTGGGGAACCTATGCCCTAGGGTTCAGCTTATTTCCCTAAAATCTTCACAGTTTCCGGTTCATGTGGAACACAAGACAAGTCCTCAACCTCAACAAGTTTTTGCAGGGTCACAATGCTATCCTGAACTCCCAGCATCTCTTTCATTCTATTGACATGAAAGGTTGGATGAACTTTCACATTCTGAGGCAGCTCTGGTAAGCCACCTCTCCAATCTTTTTAAGGATCCAAAAAGGTCCACAGTACCTAGGGGATAACTTCAAAACCTTCCCCGTCCGTAACATCTCTGAACTCTTGGGTATACTAGCATTCCCTTGGATAACTCCCTTGGCGAACGTTGTCTATCAACATGAAGCCGTGCTATATCCTAAGCATTCCTAATAGAATCTCTAGCTCTGGCTAACATCTCCTGCCAAGAAATCCCTAGCCGCATTATTTTGAATACCCGTAAGTCCCATAGCTATGGGAGATCTGGGTTGGTATTCGTACATCAGCATAAACGGGTTGTAATCAGTGGCCGCATGCTTAGCTCTATTATGGCAAACTCGACCATCGGGATGTACCTCTCCAAGTCTAATGGTCTTTTGGAGACATGCACAAAGCATATCCTCCAAAACCTGATGCACCCTGTGCCTACCCATCGAACTAAGGATGATTAGAGGAACTCAAACTTAGCTTGGTCTCCAATTTCTGGAAGACTAGCTACCAAAAAATGTCTAGTAATGGATGGGATGCCGGTTGACCCGGCCACCATTGTTTTAGGCCAAGAGAGGCGGTAGCAACAATCGACTCTAGACTGCCAGAGATCACCACCCTTTTACAGAGTGTAGCTCAGGACAATCTCACCTGGTTCAAAGAGCAGGAGAGGAGTCTTGGTCGGGGCCTAGCCTCGCTGTAGCGGCTGCAAGAAAAGACCCCAGACAATCCGTGGGTGGAGTCTCTGATGGAGGCAACCCACATGGAGATCCAATCGATCAAGAGGAGGAGGGTGGAGTATCAATATACCATGTCACGGCCTCCTTTTGGACTCAAGCAGGGGACACAGTCACCTATGATTTCTTTGAGACAGCAGCCCCTCACCATCACAGAGACGGGGTTCAGTGGCTGAGGAACCCAAATGGTACCATAGAGGCAGATGCCCCTCAAGTTCAGTCCATAGCCACAAATTTCTTCAGAGATCTCCTTTCAGCAGATTCTCTCACCTCACAAGTGGAGGCAGCAAGGGAGAAAGTTTGGCAACATACATGGGAGGTGGTGCACCCGGGCCTCCAAGCCCTCTTGTGCCCCCCTTTCTCTCTCATCGAGTTGCGAGATTCACTTCTATGGGGCAAGTGTCCACACCAGGATAGCTTGCCGATCTCTCTTTCTACGTCATCGGGATCTCATGGAAGGCGGTTTCATGGCCGCCTTCAATGAGATCATGGCCTAAGGTCACATGCCGGAACAACTCTCTAAGGGGCTGATTCACCTAATTCCGAAGGAAGGTGGTGACCATTTGGAGATTCGGTAGTGGCGCCCCATCACCTTCCTAGGAAGTGCTTACAAAATCCTCACCAAAGCCATCAGCCGATGCCTACAGCCTCATCTCCCCGACCTGATCCATGGCAGCCAAACCGGCTTCATCAAAACTAGGAGCATCTTGGATAAGATCTTCACCTTTTGGGAAGCGATAGCTACAGCCAGGGCTTCAGAGGGAGGACATGGCAATTCTACTCTTGGATTTTGAGAGGGCCTATGAAAGGCCGATTGGAGTTTTCTGGAGGGCACCATGCTTAGGATGGGTTTTCCAGCTAGATGGATTAGAGGTGTCTCCACCCTATATTCGGCAGCTCACACTTAGGTCCTCATCTAGGGGGCGATGCGGGACAGGTTTCCGATCTCAAGATCACTCAAACAAGGATGCTCCCTCGCCCCTTTCCTCTTCCTCTTCGCGGCCGGCAGACACAATGAGCAGCTTTCTCTCCACACAGGAGAGGACGCCAGGGTCTCCACCTCCCCATCAAATTCCAGGAGGAGCTACTTGACTCAAAGTTTGCAGACAACACAGCCGCCTACCTCTTGGGAGATGAGGGGAACCTTCAGAGATTTGCCCTCGCCATCAGGACTTTCTGCTTAGCCTCCGGGGCTTAGATCAACTCGCACAAGTCGTGTGGTTTTTGGGTGGGATCTTCACCCACCCTGGCTTGGCACCCAATTGAGTCATACGAGTGGATCCCCAAGGGAACCTCAGTTTGACACCTCGGGTGTCAGGTTGGGATTGACATCTCAGCAGCTAGCCCCCCTTCTTCTAAGCATTTGGAAGAAGATTTTGTACTGGAGCACTGCCTGCTTCTGGCCGCACGATCGTGGCCTTGTTCTTACTTGGTCTTTGTACGTGATAATGTTGAGCATGATGCTGTAAATCTCATAGATCAAGATAAGATTGATTTCTTAAGTTATTATGTTGATTGTTTGGTGACTCCCTACCTGGAGAGTTATACCCAGAGAGGCCAGAGGATCATTGTATTGACATAATCCCTGGTAGATCTCCTCCTAACCAACCTCCTTATAGGGTGAGTGCTGCCCAACAGGAGGAAATTATGACTCAAGTGAATGATTTGTTTGAAAAGGGGTTGATAAGGCCATTGATATCGTTGTAGGGTGCCTGTTATAACCTAATGTACACATACACATCCTGTTACAATCTCAACCTGCATCTAAAGCACCAAACCCACATACACATACACACGAGTAACACATGGAAAGCAGTTGACTCAGCAACCCAACCATAGACCATGCCCCCCCCCCCCCCCCCCCCCCCCCCAAAAAAAAAAAAGCCATGGGAATGTTGGATAGGACATAACGGCTGACTATGAGGCCTCTAGACACCAACCCACCTTGCCTGCGAGCAGCACCAGTGGACACGTCCCATACAACACCTGATAGTCACCCTTGGGTTCGGGAATCCATAGTATGCAGGGGCAACTTTTCATTACTCCAAAATCAAAATTTTACTAAAAATAGAACACACATGCATAAATTGATTGATGTCTGAAATTGAAAGCAAAAAAACACCTGCAAGCAGCATCCATTAGTTTCAAATGCCCTTCATGTAATGGATTGAACGATCCTGATAACACCACCCTCCTCGTGTCTTCACTATGTGGAGAACCTATTCTAGTCCATGAGAAAAATAAGTTTGAAAGAAATATTCTGAGATGAATTCATAGACCCACTGAGAGCTGCCCAGTTTAAATGGCATAACACCCCAAATCCATAATAGCCTTGCCTTACCTGATCCATATGCATATGGTATCATGCAAATTGTGCCTGCTAATAGTAGTCTGATCTGCTCATCCTCATCAAAAATTGTGACAGTCTCCAAGAGCTTTTCACTTTCTTGAATATCTAAGGGTACATCGATACAAACACCACTTGCAGATGCTAAAGCCTGTAAAAAGAGCAGCAACTCAAGTTTTTTAATCAAGAGGAAGAAAGTAACCTGCACATTGATCTTGGAGCACCTGTACATCTTAAGATACCCCCCCCCCAAAAAAATAAATAAATAAATAAATAAATAAATAAACTTCCAGGAGCATCAAAGCACTCGCAACAAAACTGAAAAACCTACTGCAGCAACACGTGAAAATAAGGATGTTAAGGACCCATATGTTATAGTACCAAATCAAAGGGGTGGAGGTTGGCTCACCTCCCAACCATAGGTCTAAATCCATAGACCACCCCTGAGCCCAGAGGCTAAGGCTTCCGTGTAATGTGTCAATAGTAGTAATGAAACGTGTTTGATACGTTTTTTATGAAACAAAATGTTTCGTACGTATGAAACCCGTTTCATATACAGCTTCATCATTATCCACATCTTGATTCTGAACATTGTTTTTATGTATAAATGTTGAACATTTATAGTGATGAATGTGGAAATAAACACATGCTAGGTGGTTCTGTAAATTGGCACCTAATAACTTAGAATTCTAGGTTTAAATAAAGCGGTTCTAGAGTGTGTGAACAGCCGCTAGTGTGTGGCTTCTTTTTTGTGTGGGGACAACCTCTTAAGAGGATCTTATGTAAGCAATGATGTATGTAGGTGACACCTCTTAGGGACACTTGGCATCATAGTTTGACATGTGGCATATGTGGTGGCAATATATGAATACACCTTGTAAAGAGGAGTCTCTCCTATAAAAGAACCATTATTATTGAGTGTGCCTAATCTTTCAACTTATCCTCTTGTTAATCACTCTTGTAAACCTTGTAATTAACCCTAATACCCAAGATCTAGTATCAGAGCGTCTACCAATCTTGTGTGCCTTTGCCAATTTCTGCCGCCGCCCAGAGGCGCCTTCCAAAGCCAATCGCCACCTAGAGCCAGCCACCGCCCATTTCCACCACCATCTTCAGCAGCGCTAGTGGACAACGCACCGCCACCCATCTCATCGGTAGAGCTATTGCAGGGAGAACCACCACAACCAGCAGCTTCACCCAGCAGTGGTTGAATCTGTGGCAGCTCCACCCAGATCCGGCGGCTCTGCCCAACACTGGTTGAATCTGTGACAACTCCACCCAGATCCGGCAGCACTCAGCCGTCTCCACCACAAAATGCCTAGATCCAGCAGCCCGAATTCTTGCCCTGCTAGTCGGTGCTGCTCACTCTTCTGTTGCTGCCTGTGCACTCCGTGCTCCACGCTTCTTGGCAAAGCTCCCCTTCACCATCATCACCAGCTGCCCGGGATCTTGTTCATCACTGGCAAGGACATTGAGGTATTGGTTCCTTGTTTTGAGGCTTTCTCTCAAAGATATCTTTTTGGATTAGGCATCGATAGGCACTCCAATTCTTGTGCACATATCTCGGAGCTTTGTTTTGCTCACTCAAGTATATGCCTTGGTTTTTAGTATCCTTTGGCAATCGCATCTTTATCTTGTCATATCCCGGTGCCATGAGTGCACACTCTCATTTTCTCTTGTGTTTTCAATAAGCTTTGGGTGCACAAAAGTTCTCAATCAAGGGGGGCTTCCTTGTTCATTGCACCTCATACAGCTTAAGGAAATCCCATAATGTGAGGATGTCACAAAAGTTCTCAATCAAGGGGGGGCTTTCTTGTTCACTTCACCTCATACAGCTCAAGGAAATCCCATATTGTAAGGCATAGTTGTCTTTGAAACTCACCCTGCTCATGAGGTACATAAAATACGTTATGGTACAAAACTATGCAAGCGAAACTAATGCGAAACTTTTTTTTGTTAATGGCCATTTTTTTTTCTTCTTTATTTCTACCTGTTTTGTTTTGCTGTTTTTTACGGCCATTTGGGCAAAAGGGGCTACCTCCTATCGACTTTGCATCTCTAAATGTGTACAAAGTGTTTTTTAAAGTGGACTGTACCTCTATCGAACTTATTTTTCCGAAATAAAATGTCCCATGCTGGTACCATGTTTTCGTACCCCTGTCTCGTTTCGTACCTTCGTACCTAACAACTATGTTGTGAGGATGTCGCAAAGAGCACCAATTTCTGACCTTTCTGGGTTTAGTGGATTCATGACAACTCTTTTAGTGGATTCATGACAACTCCTGACGGTCCCAACTACTCACTGTGGAGCTTCATGATGAAGAGTCTTTTGATAGCCAATGGGGTTGTGGGAGATTGTTACAGGGCAAGAGCCTCATCTTGCAGCTTTAGCAACCACGACCTCTTCGGCAACATCAACCACAACAAGACGAGGGACCCAAACTACAGCTCCAGTGGCACGAACTCCAACACAGCTCCCTCCACTCACTAAAGATCAAAGACGGTGGGATGCTTGTGATGCCCAAGCAATGGCCATGATCGCTCTTTCAATCAAGTAATCCATTATTCCTCACATCCGATCCTACAGCTCTCCAAGGGCTGCCTCAATGGTCCTCAAGACCATGTTCTAGTCCCGTAATGAAGCATGTGTCATGTACCTGATGCGGGAGCTGGCAACCTGACCATGAACAAGGAAGACTCCATATTAGATCACCTTACCAAGGTGATAGACCTTAAGGAATAGCTGCAGAATATTAATGAGGTAGTTGATAGAAGAAAATTGATCACCACTATTCTTAATTACTTACCTGAGTCCTATCAAAATTTTCACACTTCTCTAAATCTCTCTATGAGACGAGGAGGTAATCCTTTTACCTTTGAGGAGCTCGTTGGATTACTCCTGCATGAGGAGCAAACAAGGAAGCATAGATCCAAAGGCGATACCAGTAGAGGGGACCAAGCCTTCTATTCCAATGGCAAAGGCAAAGTCATAGGGTGACACCAAAAAAAAGAAAGGAAAGCATAATTATTAACACAAGCCGGGGAACTACATCAAAGAGTGTTGGAAGAGGCTTTGCCGAGTTGAAAGCTCGGCAAACTTTGCTACCTCCACCTCCAACAACGAAGCAACATCCTGAAGAAGAAGCAAACATAGCCCAGAATGAGTGGGCTTTCTAGCTACATTATCACTGTGGGGGAAAATGTTAAGTACTAACAGTGATGAATGTGGAAATAAACAGGTGCTAGGTGGTTGTGTCAACTGGCACCTAATAACTTAGCAAAACGGTTCTAGTGTGTGTGAGCAATCACTAGTGTGTGGGTTCCTTTGTGTGTGGGAACAACCTCTTAAGAGGATCTTATGTAAGCAATGATGTATGCACGTGACACCTCTTCGGGACACATGACATCTTAGTTTGACATGTGGTATGTGGTGGCAACATATGAATAGATTTTGTAAGGGGGGGGGGGGTCTCTCCTATAAAAGGACCATTATTATAATGCTTGAGTGTGCCTAATCTTTCACTTTATCTCGTGTCCCCTCTTGCTAATCACTCCCTAATACCTGACAATAAATTCAATAGGTTTTATAGCTTCTATGAGCTGCACAGTAGGGCAACATAAATTAGGTAACATCTATATGAATTTTGGGACCGGTTATATCCCCCCCCCCCCTCCTCTTTTGTATGAAACGTTTTTGAAACACCTGAGAAAGGTGTGAAACGTGTATGAGACACGTTTCATGAAACATCTGATGACTATGGCTGTGTCCAACGCCTAGGCACAAGCCTTTATTCATCTGACCACAACGGTAGGATACAATACAATAGAACCACTCAATAGGCTCATCCCACTTATATAGCCTCAATCAACCTATAAATAGTCACCGACTCATAAATAGCTATAATTTATGGGATAACACTTATAAACACCTTACCCCTTGTAATCGCAGCCTGTTACACTAATCCTCACCCCAGATTAGGCCCAACTAACCATGTGGCTAGCCTCACGTATGTACCAGGAGCTCATGTGCTTTCTGTTGGCATATGCTCACTTGTGGTAGTGCTATGTGTGAACAGGGCTTAACCAAGGGCATTTTTTCCCATGTGGTTTTTTCCCTTAGATATCAAGTGTGATAGGACACTACACATATAATATTTTGCACTTCTATATTATATGGATGTGACACACATGCAAGGGTTGACTTGCATTTTGTGGCTACCACACTTTTGGCTCTCTCTCTCTCTCTCTCTCTCTCTCTCTCTCTCTCTCTCATTTCTGTGTGAGCTTCTCCATCCTGCACCTAACCCTAATGTGTAGGTTTGTGTGTGTGAGTGTGTGAGTCCAACACCAACAATTGGTATCAGAGCTGGGAGCTGCCGGTGGAGTTGTCCCTAAAATCTACATCAAACTGTGAGTTTCCGTCCGACAACTGTGAAATTCCGTTTCTTGCACAGTTCTGTCCGTCGCCTACGAAATTCCGTCGATGGAGCCAGTCCATCCGTCGCTGTGGTTTTTCCATCGCTTGCTTGCTTCCGTCCGCCAGTTTCGGCCGCCCATAGCCAGCGGCACTAGTGGGGAGAGCACCGCCGCCGCTCAGCCCACCGGCGGCACCTCCCGTTTCAGACGCCTCAGACGACCACGATACTTCACGGCCAGTTCTGACCGCCCGTCTCGCCGCCTCAGCCTATTCGGCGCTCGTGATTTCCGTCCGGCGCCCTTCGACACAGCCTGCTCCCGTCCACGCCAGCCTGCCGTACTCTTTGCCACCGACCGTCTGCATCCGCCAGACTCCAACGTCTAGAGCTGTACCTTCATTCCCGACTGCAACTGGCGGCTATGCCTTGCGTATACAGTTTGTCCACTCGACGCTTGGGCACTCGCGTCGCCCACCGCCTTCAATAGATCACTTCCCCTGCTCCGCCCAACCCTCGACGGTTTCATTTGTGCTTCCGGTGTTCGTGTGGTCTGCATCCCGTGCCGTGTGGGCTCTGGGCTTCAGTCCCTGGATCCAACCATATGCTTATCCCTGTGGCCGCCCTTACAACGCCAACACACTTGCTACTCTCCTGCTTCCTTCCGTTTCCCTTCCCCGCCAGTCTTACACAAAGATTTAAGGCTTCATCAAATTCCATCCATTGGGTAAGAGTCAAAGCCAATCATTACAAAAATTTGGGGCTTTTCATTATGTTTGGTGTTTTCTGAAATCAGGGCATTCTGTGTGACATTCATTGTCAATTGGAGATTTTGTCAAAGGCATTTGTGAGAATCAAAGCCATTCAGTCAAACATTTTGGGGTTTTTCTCATTTTTGCAAAAATTGAAAGCCAATTAGGTGATCAATTTTAGGGCTCTTGTCATTGTTTGCATAATCAGCCATTTCTGTCCAAATTTGGGGGTTTTCCAAATTGAGGTCAAAATCAGCAAATTGAGCCTCTTTCAGTTGCAGAAATTTGGGGCTTTTGTGAAAATTGGCCAATTAACTGCACATTGAAGCGATTGGAGTGCATAAAAATTGGGGCTTTTCAGATTGGAGCATGTAATTGGGCATTACAGCTGTGATTTGTCGCATATGTATACACATTGTGTGTAATTGAACAATTTGGTGCAGGTTTACACTTGCTTCAGTTTGCCGACAAACATTTGCACAGGACATTTGGTTGCCTGGCAGTGCACATTGGTGCTTGGTTTGCTTGCAGGTATATTTTGTTGACATGGCTCAAAATGCTACAGATGTATTTGGTGTGCTCACCCACGAGGACAAGTTGGATGGATCTAACTACTCCCTCTGGAGTTTCATGATCCGTAATTTGTTGGTAGCCAAAGGACTTTGGGGCATCGTGTGTGGTGATGACACACGCCCACTTACCATTCAGCGAGCCACGCCTCAAAGGGGAGGTCTCAAAGAGCTCCTGAAGTAGAACGTGCTCCCACACAAGAGCAGAAGAGATGGGACTCAAGGGATGCACAGGCCATGTCATTGATAGCCCTTTCAGTGAAAAGGACTATTATTCCGCACATTCGTTCTTGCAAGACATCAAAGCTTGCATGGGACACATTGGAAGCAATGTATCAGGTACGCAACAAGGCAAGAGTTGCCTACTTGAAGAGGCAATTGGATCTTCTTTCTATGGATGAGGGTGACTCCATGGCACATCATCTCACCAAAGTGAAAGATTTGCAAGAACAATTGCTCAACATTGATGAGGTTATCCCAAACAGACAACTGGTCACCAACACTCTTCATTCTTTACCACCTTCCTACTTGGGCTTTCACACCTCTCTCAACCTCTCTATGAGAGGAGGTGGTGATCCCGTCACTTTTGAAGAGCTGGTGGGTTTACTCTTGCAGGCAGAGCAAACAAGAGCAAACTTATCGAGCAACCGTGGTGGAGACAAGGCATTTACAGCCAAGGATAAGGGTAAAGCAAAGAGCTTTAAGCATGGGGGACAACAGTCTAGCAAGGCTGGTCATGGACAGCCCTCTTCTGGTGGTGAAAAGTCTGACAAAGGGAATGCAAACAAGCCCAAAAAGAAGGGCAAATGTCACTACTACCATAAGCCTAGACACTACATCACTGAATGTAGGAAGCGCATTGCAAAAGAGAAAAGGAAAGAAGCAGGCAATGCAGTAGCAGACTCTTCTAATAACAAAGCACAGCAATCAACTAATGTAATTCAGGAAGAGTACACTTTTTTGGTCACATGCACTAGTGACACACCAAGCGCTTCAGACAATGATATGTCTTGCATTGCATCTGACAGACAGGATGTATCATGGTATTTTAATAGTGGTGCTTCGAGCCACATCACTTCATGCAAAGATGTATTTCAGCACTTGGTTTATGCTTCAAATGGCCGCACTGTATCATGTGCAGATCATACCACATATCCAGTAAAGGGAATTGGCAATGTCATACTTATTGCAGCCAATGGTGCCAATATATGTATGAAAAATGTATTGTATGTTCAAGGCATAAAGAAAAATCTGCTCTCCGTCTCAGCCATAAACGACCAAGGTTTAAAGGCTGAATTTGAAGATGGGAAGTGTTTGGTAAAAGACCCATCAAAGGGTTATGAAATAGTCACTTCTAGAACACGATACAAAGGCTTGTATAAGCTGGACAGCTATGACAAGGGTACTTATGATGCAAATACAGTGGCTGCCCACACTCCTGCTATGCATGATGCAGAGCTATGGCATGCTCGTTTTGAGCATGTAAATTTTCGGAGTTTGATGCTTTTGCAGAATCATCATATGGTTGATAATATGCCGCCTCTTGAGTCTCCACCAAGATATGTATGTGGGGTGTATTTTGGGAAAGATGCAACAAAAACCATTCCCCAAAGATGGAGCTGTTAGAGCTGAAAGTAAATTACAGCTCATACATAGTGATGTATGTGGTCTAATGCGGACACCATCCATAGGGGGGCATCTTTACTTCGTCACATTCATTGATGACTACTCCAGGTTTGCTTGGGTTTACCCTTTGAAAGCGAAAGCAAAGGTGTTTACATGCTTTCGACACTTTGTAGCAATGGCTGAAAATATGTGTGGATGTAAAGTCCAAACACTCCGCTCAGATAGAGGTTGAGAATACATGTCAAATGCATTCAAGGATTCTATGCTTCAAAAGGGCATCAAACACCAATGTACTGTGCCTTATACACCGCAGCAGAATGGTGTAGCTGAAAGGAAAAATAGATCTCTCATGGAGATGGCAAGATGCATGGTGAAAGCACAAAAGTTGCCTCACAATTTTTGGATGGAAGCTATAATGTGTGCAACTCATGTATTGAACAGGTGTCCAACAAAAGCTTTGAAAACCATAACACCATTTGAGGCTTGGTATAGCCGAAAGCCAACAGTGGATTATATACGGACATTTGGGTGTTTGGCATATGCACATGTGCCAGAACAACTCCGAACAAAGCTAGATGACAAAGCAATGAAATGCATTTTTGTGGGCTACAGAAATTAGAGCAAAGGATATCGTCTTTATAATCCAACAACACGAAGGATTTTTGTCAGTAGAGATGTGGTATTTGCTGAAAATTCAGAACAGCCCATGTACAGCTTGTATAAAAGTAATGATACAGGCATACAGGACATGTTTGAAGGACTATTACCCATTGCAATTAAGGGGGATTCAGATCAGCCAGCCCCTACACAAGAAAGTCCTCATGTACAACATTGGGAACAGCCAGCCATTCAGCCCCCTTCTATGG
This sequence comes from Cibotium barometz, assembly GCF_041138505.1. Taxonomy (NCBI): domain Eukaryota; kingdom Viridiplantae; phylum Streptophyta; class Polypodiopsida; order Cyatheales; family Cibotiaceae; genus Cibotium; species Cibotium barometz. The sequence goes on from NC_141091.1 coordinate 9,434,497, forward strand.
AAGAAGTGGAAGATCTTATTAGGGAAGAGCAAACAGCCATAGACACAACCAAGTCAGTGCCAAGATGGTTGCTAAAAACTTTGCAAGAAAGCAAACTTGCAGCTCCACTCACAGGTAGAACAAGGGCTAGTTCAAGCCATGCATTGAATATACATCGTGGGGAGTCTGTATTAGCCATGGGTGGTCTCTTTGATTCAGAAGAGCCTTCTTCTTATGAAGAAGCACATGAGAATGAGCATTGGGTGCAAGCTATGCAAGTTGAAATCTCTTCTATCATGAAGAACAATACTTGGGATCTTGTGGAATTGCCTAAAGGCAAGCATGTCATTGGAACAAAGTGGGTGTACAAAGTCAAAAGAAAGTCTGATGGTACTATTGACAGGTACAAAGCAAGCCTTGTGGCTAAAGGCTACTCCCAGAAAAAAGGAATAGATTATGAGGAGCAATTGGACATCAAAACTGCATTCTTAAATGGGGATTTACAGGAGGAAGTAAATGTAAATTAGCTCATTGGTTTTGTAGTTCCTGGTGAGAAACATAAAGTATGCAGGTTACACAAAGCATTGTATGGGTTAAAGCAAGCTCCAAGAGCTTGGTATGATAAAATACATGCTCATCTAACCAGCCAAGGTTATGTGAATAGTCCAGCTGAAAGCACATTGTATGTGAAGAAAACCGGTGCTGATATTCTCATAGTCATCTTGTATGTAGATGACATGCTGCTCATTACAGGTACTAGCAAAGCACAGATTTCAGATTTCAAAGCTGATTTGAAAGCTGAATTTGATGTCAGATTTGGGGTCTCACTACTACCTCGGCATACAGTTTATGCATACAAATGATGGCATTGTTATGCAGCAAACTAAGTATATAAAAAGTTTGCTAAAAAGGTTTCACATGGATGAATGTAAGCCCATTTCTACTCCAATAGAACCAGGTGTACGGCTTACTATGCATGATATTGGAGAGCCTTTTGAGACCGGCATTTACAGCCAGGCAGTGGGATGTCTCATTTATTTGTGTAACACGAGGCCAGACATATCTTTTGAGGTGTCTTAGTTGAGCAAATTCATGCACAACCCAGGCACAAAGAATTGGCAAGCAGTCAAACGCATTTTTCATTATCTTCAGGGTACCCTGGATCTTGGTTTGTTCTATCCCAAGGGGGGCAGCTTGCAGCTTTATGCATACAGTGATTCAGATTGGGCTGGTGATTATGATACCAAGCAATCCACCAGTGGAAATTATTTTTTTCTTGGCAGTTCATGCATATCTTGGTTGAGTAAAAAGCAACCCACTGTTGCCACATCTACTTGTGAGGCTGAGTACAGGGCAGTCTTCATAGCTACAGTAGATTGTGTATGGTTGAGGAGATTATTGGCTGATCTTCGTGAGTGTCAGCAGACACCCACCACCATTCTCACTGATAGCCAGAGTGCTATGGCCGTGGCACGAAATCCAGTATTTCATGCACGTACCAAGCACATCGAGATTCATTATCACTATGTCAGAGAGAGGTTACATGCAGGGCAGATCAGTTTGTCTTACTGCCCTACACAGGATAATGTTGCAGATCTATTCACAAAGACTTTACCTCGAGAAAAGTTTGAAGCTTTCCGCAAAGCTTTGGGCTTACTCTCATACAAAGAGTGATCTGCTACCTTGTACAGGTTCACACTTCCACTACCGGGGGGATTTGTAGGCATATGCTCACTTATGGTAGTGATATGTGTGAACAGGGCGGCTTAACCAAGGGCATTTTTTCCCATGTGGTTTTTCCCCTTGGATATCAAGTGTGAAAGGACACTCTACATATAATATTTTGTACTTCTATATTATATGGATGTGACACACATGCAAGGGTTGACTTGCATTTTGTGACTACCACACTTTTGGCATAGACGGAGGTTGCAGCGGCAGATTCGGATTATTCTTGCGAGGCATGCCGGACACTCAGTCAGGGTGTTGACCACAGAGGATATTGAGGAGATCCGCCAGTGTCCGATGCGGCACATATTATGAGATGGAGGCACCTCCATAGTGTACCCCTCCGTCCCACATGATATTGTATCCCCTCACTATATTCCACTCACCTCCATAGCGTACCCTCCCCTCACTATATTCCAGTTCCAGTTTCATTTTCTAGGTGCCAGTAGTATCATCTTTATTTTTCATTTTCTGGGTTTTTTATCCAGACATTGTATCAGATCCACCATGATGTAACTTTTGGTCTCATAGGTCATTATGGCCTTTTGAAGACGTTAATATAACATTTCATTTCATTTCATTTCTCTCTCTCTCTCTCTCTCTCTCTCTCTCTCTCTCTCTCTCTCTCTCATTTTGTGTGAGCTTCTCCATCCTGCACCTAACCCTAATGTGCAGGTTTGTGTGTGTGAGTGTGTGAGTCCAACACCAACACTTTCAAAGCACAAGAAGGATGGGAGTTAGCACATGTGCACATAGTTACCCAACGTTTCATGAAACACATTTCTGAAAACGTTTCATACCTTTCCCAAGCATTTCAAAAACGTTTCACACAAGAAAACCTCCGCGGGGGAGGAGGGCGAGGGGGGGGGAGAGGGGTTTACCGGTTCAGATCAAAGAAGGTATAAATGATGCTGCATTTACACATAAAAACAATGTTAAGATCAAGATGTGGATAATGATAAGGCTGTCTGAAACTAAAACCGGTCTATGGACACATAAAGCGGTAATTCATTCACAAATAACCTGGACTTACTCAGACACACAATCACAGAATCCTCGCTCCCTCACTCAACAACACATTGGCCCCGAAGTCCGGCGCCCCTTGCGGTATTTCTTTATTGTTAAAAAGTTGGAAAATACAAAGCACGAGTGCAACAGAGCACTCTACTTGCACCAGCTGAGTTTTACAAATTCTGGGAGAAATTTACCAGCATAACTGCACTAAAACTGTTCCATAACATCTCAAAATGAGTCCCAACTGACAGGCTCACTTCCATATGCATCAGACTACCCAATGGAGTCCAAAACATCACAATTCAGCTTGCTATAATTTTTTGCACAGACCTATTTTCAGCTCCGTTTTCGGCCCAAATTAATCCTTGTACTGTCCTGGAGGACTTTAGCAAAGTCCTACTGCATTCTGGCATCAACTGGGCAACATAACAGCCCAAAAACAGCACCTAAACAGTGCTGAAACAGCGTTGTATTGAAGAGATTATTACCCTCTTCCGTCCCTGCTTTGGTGTAGGAACTAACTACACCGGTTCCTGTTCAAGGAGGCAGCTAGCCTCTGCATATAAGCATGAAATTCACACAACTATACCTGATTTTATCTGATGAGAGCATTACCATAGTCTGCAAGAGAGAGAAAGAGAGAGAGAGGTTGTGGGGAGCAAGCTCAACCCTCAATACATGAGTTGTAGGGCAAGGGAGTGCACCACAATAGCTCTTAACCTACAACAATCCACCATAATGGCTGCAAATGAGCCTCATTCAGCCCAAAATCCCACGCTTCCCTCTTCCCAATGTGGAAAATGCACATCAATTTGACACTTGGCACATTTTTAAGCCTTTTCCACATGCAATCTTCCAAGAAATCTCTTGACTGGTTCACACTCTCACAACAGTCCTTTGCCAGCTTTTGGTCCCCTTGACATTCCGCACAAACTGACGCGAACACTTTTCAATTCCGACACTGCCCAAAATAGCAATTCCCTAGATTTTAGGGATGATGTCATCTGCATTCCTTCTAGTCTCCTGACCATCTTTGACCACTATGGTCACTTCAGAATTTGCTTAGAATTCAAGATACATTCACATGTCGGTGGCGGCCACTTACTAGTGTAAACCGGCCTATGCCCTCATTCAGTGGCCATGTCCTGGACACTGTCATTCATCTTTCAGTGCAGTTCTCAGGCTTAGCCAACCACTGGTCCAAAGTCCCACTGGCTGACCCATTCTGACATTGCAATGGCCCAAGCCCTTCCAAGAGATCCCGGGAGAAACAACAGCAACCAAAGAGAAAGAAAAGAAAAATATATATTTATAAAGAAATGTAAATAAAGAAAACAACTGCAAAAAGTTTCACCTCCTGGTGACATACCCCCCTCTTGAAAGAAGCAAGCGACCTCAATTGCAAGTCCACATGCAAACGGATGACACAGGACGATCACAAGATTCCGGAGATGATTAGTGTCATCGCATGTATCTCCTGCCAACGGATGACACGGGGCAATGATAGGGATTCCCCACTACCATTTGTGCCATCGCACGTTCAAGCCTTTCAAATACATGTTTCCGGATGCAACACAGGGCGATAGCATATATCTTGTACTATTAGTGTCACAACATGTAAATCATTCATTTGAAGCATAACAGATACAACTTCAAAGCACTGAAAGTTCATTCATTGATTAAGTCATTGACAACAAATGTCAAAACTGTACATTGCCAAACATATAATACAAATGTACAGGTCATTCAGAATTCAAGTTCAAAAAGCAGAAATAACTGGGACAGACTCTCCTTTCAGCTTCACATCCAGAACATGAGTTTTGTCCCTATGTACAATTGTGATTTTCCTGTTGAAAGCATCCAACACTGCATGTTTCCTATGACACCATGGAATTCCCAAGAGGACATCACATCCTTCCAAGGGCATGATAAGAAACTCCTCTGTGTTGACATAACTCTGTATATGCATGCGAAGTTTGCCAAGTATAGGAGTGACAGGAACTGAATGCCCAGGGCATGCCAAATCAGCCTGTCCAACTAGTCCCATCTCTTCAGCATGAATTCCCAACTTGGCTGCCAATGCTAGTGAAATAAAGTTGGCTCGAGCACCAGGGTCAAAGAAAATCAGCACTGTAGCATCTCTAATTTTACCCCATGCTCTGCACAATTCTATCGCATCATCACGTGGCTGGTCACCAACCATGTCAGGTATCAATCCTGCACTCGGCATTGTCTTCTTCTTGGGTGGCCCTTGTTTATCCTCCGCATCTTTTGGTGGCTGTTGTGGACATTTTGCAGCCATATGCCCTTTCTGTTCACAGATAAAACATTTCCCAGCTTGCATCAATGCCTTTCTCTCTTCAAATGACTTGCCAAACAGTGGCCTCTTCTGTCCTTTGTCTTGAGGTTCCTTCTTCACTGTGCTCTTAAAGCCACGTGAACCTCCCTGTAGCAATGCATTAGCCATGTTTGCATTCTCAATGAGCTAAGTCATATTAGAAACATTGGTCTTAATGCAATAATCCCTGATTTCTTTGGGCAAACCACAGCAATACTTCTCTATTTGCTCTGACAATGGCACTGTCCTGTAGGAAGTTACTGGCAAGAGTGCATCCCAAAACTTCTTATTATACTCTTCCAGATTTGCACAATTGGCTGCATCCAGTTTGTGCCATGCTGTCATCACATCCACTTCAAAAGTGTTTGTCAGCCATGCAAAAGAGAACTGCTGCTTGAATTGGACCCATGTAGCAGGTGCCTGTCCTTGCATCAACAGTGAGGTCCACCACTACAATGCGTTAGCTTTCAAGAAAGTAGCAGCCTTCCGCACCTTAGAAGACTCTATGAAGTTGCCTCCAGTGAATGTTGCATCAAACTGCTGAATGAAAGTCAGCGCTTTCAATTTGTCCTGCATCCCACTGAAAGTCTCAAACTTCACTGCTTGACCACCTTCTTTGTAATCCTTTTGCTTACTGCTCTTGGGGGTCAAGTAATCATAGACTGGCGGCTGTAAGAATGGTAAATCCTTCTGCACTTTCTCTGCACCAGTCCTTACTGCTCTTTGTCCACTAGGTTGAGAAAATTCAGCCACACTGACAAGTGCTGGGGGCCCCAAAGCTGGACTAAAATAAGTTTGAAGTCCGGGCTGCACACCTATATTGGCATAAAGAGGGTTCACAGCTTCCATAGGCATCATTCCTGGTGACCCTCTTGACATCAATCCTGGCAAAACTGTGGGCGGCCTAGCCATGGCCTGGAAAACAGACCCACCACCAAAATAGCCACGCTGGGCAGCAACCAAAGGAGGAATGGTCGGCAGAACCATTTGTGCATTACTGCCCTGACCATTAACTGCCTGATCCTGTGCTTGTGTAACATGCTGCACTGGATTGGCTGCCACTGCTAGTGTCTGCTCTACATGCTGTGGCATCCTTGGCACTTGTTCCTGTGCCCTCTCAACTGCATGCTGAGATGATTCAACCTGGGAATCCCCTGTCCTTGACTGCGAATATCTCTTCATCCTGGGATTCTTCACCAGCTGTTCAAAGGTACCAACCATGCTCAGGAGCTGCGCATGAAATAAATCCTCTTGTTCCTGTTCTTCTACTGACATGGCTGGCTGTGACAATGGCTGTGTCCACTCAGATGCTGACACTCTGGCACCTGTCATCTCTCTACGGTGTCGGCGGGTAGAAGAGGAACTCTCTTCTGCCGGGAGGTTTCCTTTTCCCTTATCTGCCATGCTGTCTACTGAGCCCTCAAAGGAATCTTGTATCCAAAGAAAGATCTCGTAATCTTTCTCACCTGTAACCAGCTGTACCTCTCTATGTGTGCCTCTTGTTCACCCAATGCAATCCGTGTCCGGGCTCTTGCAGAAAAGAGGACCCTATCCCGGCAATGGAACCATAAAACCGGTCTATGGACACATAAAGCGGTAATTCATTCACAAATAACCTGGACTTACTCAGACACACAATCACAGAATCCTCGCTCCCTCGCTCAACAACACATCGGCCCCGAAGTCCGGCGCCCCTTGCGGTATTTCTTTATTGTCAAAAAGTTGGAAAATACAAAGCACGAGTGCAACAGAGCACTCTACTTGCACCAGCTGAGTTTTACAAATTCTGGGAGAAATTTGCCAGCATAATTGCACTAAAACTGTTCCATAACATCTCAAAATGAGTCCCAACTGACAGGCTCACTTCCATATGCATCAGACTACCCAATGGAGTCCAAAACATCACAATTCAGCTTGCTGTAATTTTCTGCACAGACCTGTTTTCGGCCCAAATTAACCCTTGTACTGTCTTGGAGGACTTTAGCAAAGTCCTACTGCATTCTGGCATCAACCGGGCAACATAACAGCCCAAAAACAGCACCTAAACAGTGCTGAAACAGCGTTGTATTGAAGAGGTTATTACCCTCTTCCGTCCCTGCTTTGGTGTAGGAACTAACTACACCGGTTCCTGTTCAAGGAGGCAGCCAGCCTCTGCATATAAGCATGAAATTCACACAACTATACCTGATTTTATCTGATGAGAGCATTACCATAGTCTGCAAGAGAGAGAAAGAGAGAGAGAGGCTGTGGGGAGCAAGCTCAACCCTCAATACATGAGTTGTAGGGCAAGGGAGTGCACCACAATAGCTCTTAACCTGCAACAATCCACCATAATGGCTGCAAATGAGCCTCATTCAGCCCAAAATCCCACGCTTCCCTCTTCCCAATGTGGAAAATGCACATAAATTTGACACTTGGCACATTTTTAAGCCTTTTCCACATGCAATCTTCCAAGCTAAAAATCTCTTGATTGGTTCACACTCTCACAACAGTCCTTTGCCAGCTTTTGGTCCCCTTGACATTCCGCACAAACTGACGCGAACACTTTTCAATTCCGACACTACCCAAAATAGCAGTTCCCTAGATTTTAGGGATGATGTCATCTGCATTCCTTCTAGTCTCCTGACCATCTTTGACCACTATGGTCACTTCAGAATTTGCTTAGAATTCAAGATACATTCACATTTCGGTGGCGGCCACTTACTAGTGTAAACCGGCCTATGCCCTCATTCAGTGGCCATGTCCTGGACACTGTCATTCATCTTTCAGTGCAATTCTCAGGCTTAGCCAACCACTGGTCCAAAGTCCCACTGGCTGACCCATTCTGACATTGCAATGGCCCAAGCCCTTCCAAGAGATCCCGGGGGAAACAACAGCAACCAAAGAGAAAGAAAAGAAAAATATATATTTATAACGAAATGTAAATAAAGAAAACAACTGCAAAAAGTTTCACCTCCTGGTGACAGAAACATTCATGTCTCATACGTTTCATTTCATTAAAAAACGTATGAAACATGTTTCATTGCTACTATGGGTGTGTGTGAATATAAAAAGTTGAAAAAGGTTACGATAAAGAATAGGCATCGCTCTCCAAAGACCGATGATTTAAAATATAGGTTGCAGAGTGCTACCCACTTGATGATTTGACAAGTAGGTTATTTTCATGCACCGCTTTTCCCTCATCGTCAACATCGAAGACAACGCTGCCCGGCCTGCCCCAAACTTACACGTTTCCTCCCTCGGGTCACGTGTCTACAACCAGGTGTGTTTTCTATCAAACCTACTTGCTAATTTTGGCCACTTTGGGGCAAGATGGAGATGCTGCAAAATGGGGGTTTTCTTCACAAAGACCCCATTAAGCCTCCAACATTTGCCTTGGACTCTTGCCCAAGGATCTTAAGCAACTATGTAATCCATTACATGGCTGATTTTTGTCAATTGAAGTGGTTTGAAAATTGGGGGTTTCTCTGCATGCACACTCCTTCAACAAAATGCCTCGCACAAGAGATGATATGTGGACCCATATGATCGAATCGGCCTCCTACAAGGGTGGAGGTGCTTCCAAATGGCAGTGCAAGTATTGTGGTTTGCAGTTCGGTGGAAGCATAGACAAGGTGAAGGCCCATTTCACAGGTTTAGCGGGGAAGGGAGTTAGCTCTTATCCACTTGTGCCGGATGCTATCAAGGCATCATTACAAGAGTGGAAGAGAGCCAAATTATTGGCCAAATGAAGTTACCAGCAGAAAAGGAGAGGAATGAAGATGAGGAGGAAGATGTGGATGTGCCAGCTATAGGTAGTACAAGTGTATCCAAGAAACAAAAGGTTTCAGAAGATAGCTTTGCACCACGGGCAAAAAGGACTCCCATCCCCATTGCCAAGGCCTTGCAAAAAGGGAGCATCAAAGCCAGTCTACAGATGCAAGCGAAGCAAGAGGCCACCCGAGAGCTGACAAAGCTCTTCATACAATGTGCTTTGTCTTTCAATATTGTGCGCACCACATGATGGAAAAAGGCCATGAGGGCAATCAGCCGCATAGGATGAGAGTGGGAGGGGCCCTCTTATGTGGCCTTGCGCACATGGACATTTTTGGCACTGGTGTGAAAATGAACTAAGCGACACATTTGAGAGGCTGTCATGGAGATTGGGCCACAAAATATAGTGTAAGTGATCACTGATAATGGCTCGAACTGTGTCTCCATGGGAAGGATTCTTGAGGAGGAGTTTCCTGCAATTCTTTGGACTCCATGTGCGGCTCATAGCTTGGACCTCCTCATCGAGGATGTGGCAAAGATAGGTTGGGTGTCAAACATCTTTGAGACCTCTCACATGATGGTAAAGTTTGTGACAAAGAGGCCAAAGGTGCTTGCCATGTATCGGGCACATAGTGACTTAAAGCTTCTCAAACCTTCTACCACTAGATTTGCATACACATTCATTGTAGTTGAGAGGCTAGTGAGAGGCCGCCATCATGGACTCCTACACACAGTGGTTTCCAGGGAGTGGATGGCTTGGGATGATTGTGATAGTCCCAAGGCCGTTGCATTTGTACATGTTGTCATGAGAGACACTTGGTGGCAAGAGGCTGAAGCTCTCACAAAGGCCATTCAACCTATTTATAGTGTTCTTCGCATCACGGACATGGAGAGCAGCACTCTGGGACTCCTGCACAAGTTCATGGATAGACTTGGTGAAGCTTTGAACCGCTGCACTGTCATAACAGCAGAGAGGTATGCTGCATTATGCATGCACTCTTAGTCTCTTAGTCTCTTTGATTCTTTAATCTTGTATGATATCAACTTTATGACATTATACTGTATACATTTCATGGCTGTTTTTTTAGAGTTCAGGACATCCAAGCCATGTAGAACACATGATGGGGTTCGTTTCATAGACCAAACCATGCAGTTGCTCACATATTGCATCATCTTTGGAGAAATGAGAAGCAATACAATAATGAGAAGCTTAAGGATGGATGGCAGAAGTACATCCAGAGATACACAGGAGGGGATGTGGACCTCCTAAGGCAACTCGAGGATGAGCTACTTATTTTCCGAAATGGTAGCTTTAAATTTGGTTCAGTGACAGCCAAAATGTGGGAGACATAGCTGCAGCCAGTGTCATGGTGGGAGAAATATGGCATCGGCACCCCTCACTTGGTGAGTCTTGACTCTTGGTTCTTGAATCTCGCATATGAATCCACTTGTAGTATACTTAGTAAGTTACTAACAAGGGCTTCAACTTCTTTTATTGCATGAATTATGACAGAAGTCCCTCGCCATTCGAGTCCTATCACAAGATTGTAGCTCGGGTCCTTGCGAGAGGAATTGGAGTACTTGGGCCCTCTTCCATACAAAGAAGAGGAATCGGTCGTCCACTGTTCAATTAGAGCGGTTGGTATTTTGTCATTGCAACCTTCGCCTAATTGAGCAGGTAGGCAATCCCATCAAGCCTCGCCAAGTCAATGTCGATAAAATCAGCATTGAAAAAGTGAAAGAAGTCCCAAAGATTCCTCGAGAGGAGCGTGACATTTATGCCATGCTATATGAGGAGATCACAGCACCTGCACATGTTAGTCGTGCACATTCATCTACAGCAGCAGCAAGTACTAGTACCAGTGCAGCAGCTGAGGCGAGTGCAACAATTGAGTCTTTCTCCACATCCAATTCAAATTCTCACAGTGAGTCTAAGTGTGACGATGATGAGGACGAGAAGATTGATCATTGAGGACTTGCAAGACTAGCTACTAGCTAGGCTAAGACTTGAGAGCCTGAGCCATGTGGCTTATCATGATTTATTATGTATTGTTTATTAGCATTGGGCCATGACTACTGATTCATCATGATTGATGTATGATGTGACATGAACACTTCAAACTTACAAGTTTTAACCTATGTAGTGTCATGTATGGTTTCACATTGATCATTTGATGATGGATGCTTATATGTTTTTTGTTATTTGTGATTCAAAGACTAGGCTTCAAATGGATGTTTCCATGTATTCTATGCATTTAGTGTTATTTTTACATATTTTATTTGAAATTTTGTACATGCAAAAACCTGTAGGTAGGAAACTTGTAGGAAACTTCAGGCTGATTTTACGAAACACGTTTGAAACTTTTAGGACACCCGTTTCAAACAACCCCCAAACTACTATGCATGCTATGCAAACCTAGGTACATGCATACCAAAAGCTAGTACTCCTAATTACAATGTCCTCAGTTGTACTGTTGATTATGATGTCCTCTAGAGAAGACGTTCAAACAATAGCAATCAGGTGACCCAGATTTCGGATTGCTGCCTAGAAGATGCACCTCTAGACAGTCCTCTGAATACCAAGAATTACCTTTGACCACCTTTATATAGGGATTTGATGGCAAGTCATATTCAGGTCAGCAATCCATTTTCAAGTCATCGAACACTTTCATATTGTGCCCAACTTGTGTCCCAACCATTAGGCCATGTCATGGGTGCCTATCTGGCTCCAAAATTGCCAAAATCAGACCATATTCTGCCCAGATGCTACTTTTGATCCATGCTCCTTTGTTCCCCAGGTAGCATCCAATGGTAAGCTTGGAATCAGCTCCAACCACACAGGCTCCAATAGCCAGAGACGCTACTAGAGTGACTGCCATGGGAACTATTGCATCAACCGTAGTCTCATCCTCCTTTGCATTGGATTCAGAGAGACTCTTGGGAAGCTCTTCAGATGCATGTTGACTTTTCGGCTGCTCTGGCATCAGTTCGGGCAATCATTGGTCCTCAAAGATCAATTCCTATGTTGGTTCTCACTCCATCATCACCGACATATGCATTTCCTCCTCGGGTCTACACTCCTCACTCGGCAAAAAGTCTCATGCCCCACTTCCTAGAAGCTCTCGAGCATCGAGGGAAACTCCCTCCTTTGGATGAACTTTCCTCTTTCATGACTCTGTCCATGGATTCTCTCACATATTGCCAATTTGTTTTCACAACCCTTCAAGAAAACATCACCCAACTGGAATCTTTGCTCCCAGATCATGTAAATCTCCGTGATCATGAACTTATTTTAACTCTAATAGATCATTTGTCGTAGAAAACATTTGTGGCCTGCAAGCAGCCCAATCGCGGACTAACAGGGATTTGAACTCAAGACCTCTAGTCACAAACCCACACCACTAGGCTACTCGCCTGTTGTGTGGCACACCTCCCCTATGTATAGCCCCGTAGCTAGGCGCACAAGTCTATGGGCAATAGGCACAGCCATCTAACGGGCCCAAGTACCACGTGGCAGTCGGCTAGTGGGCACAAGTCAAGGGCATTCCTTGGCCAACAGCGGCATAAAGTGGCGGACCAACACATCATGTGTTATATAAACAATTATGGGAAATTTGTCATTTCCATCTGCAATTTCAAAGCACTAGTCTCTCTACAAAGAGGTTCTGTACTGAGCGTGGAATGGCCAAGGAGATCTTCAATAGTGTGAGCTGAGAGTTGACGTCTTCACTCTCAGCCATCATTTGTACTTGGATTACTTCTTTCTTGTACATAATACAAAACATTAGTTGTTATGACTCGTGTGTGTGTTGTGTGATTGATTCCAATGCTCTCTTCTCTATCTCACACTCAAACCCTAGCACATAGGCACGACTATTATACACGTTGACTATAGGATCATGGACTTGAGAATCTGCTTCTGGAACTTCAGCTTCCACAAGTTGGTCTCGAACCGTTTGCCATATATATATACCTAGATGAATCCAGAAACATGCCCAAATTCACCTTTTAGGAACGTGCATGTTATATACTCATGGTAGTCAACCCACAAGACTATATAATTATCAACTCCATTATGCATAGTATGGACTAGATACTACGACATCCCCACTAACGTCATCAATGCCCAACAGTGGAGAAGAAATACTAACTTACCTACTTGAGCATGTCCTAACTGCATGCAAGACTCGTGCAAATCTATGCAAAACTTGAATGCAAAAACCCTAACGCAACCCTAGATCTAGCACACCCTAAATGTAATCTCCAGTGAAAACACAAACCGTAATGCATGATTCTCGATCAAGGACGTATCACACATGCAAAAAGCTCCTCTAGGTGACCTGCACATATGAAATTGGCTACAAAGGCAAAAACACAAACCCTAATTGGTTGCTAGCACCTCCTGCAAACCCTTATTTGCCTAGGAAAGACCTAGACGCTTTGATACCAATGTAACATGCATATGCATGGACATCAATGTAGCTGAGCTGAATCTAGAAGACACTCGTGACACTTTGATACCAATATAGCATGTGTGTTAACAGCGAACAACTAAATGATGAGTTAATGCTTTTTTTGTTTTAAAAAAATTTTAACGCTAAACAACGCACAATAGAGAAGACCTCTGAGATCTTTATAAACTGTTGTATGTTGCCATGAACGGAAATATACAATTGTCCTCTTGAGAAAAAGCTCAAAGAACTGCAATGGGGTGATAGGTTGTTGCTTGGAAGTTGACCTCTAGAAACTACTTTTGAATGCCAAGAATGACCTTTGGCCTCCTTTATATAGGGATCCATCATCTAATGGCAAGTCGTATTCACGTCGGCCATTCATTTTCAAGTCATAAAACATCCTTAAAAATGTCATGAAACATGTTCATATTGTGCCCAATATGTGCCCCAACCATTGGGCCATGTCTTGGGCAACTATTGGGTTATCAAAACTGCCAAATCTGACCATAATCTGCCCCTAATCTTGCCTACGCAGCAGCTCCGAGTAAGATTCATGTCCATATGGCACTCACAAATGTGATGCACATGACATTTATGGATGGAGACAACGGTATTTGTGGTCTATGAGGGGAGGAAACCTTCACAATAAGCCCTCTTAATAACGATATGAGCCAGGATAGGGGCCAAAATGTTGCGTCCATGTGCTACAAAATGCTCCACGCAAAGGTCTTCATGATCCTTGGCTCTACCATTGTGCAAATTTAACAAGGCTTAAGTGACATTAGCCGTGGTGACATATACATTGGGTTGCCCCTTCCTAATACAACCAATATATGATATTCCTCATTTTTGGACCAAAACCCATTTTATCCATCACTTGAGCTATGAATGGCCATTGAACAGTGTCAAAAGCCTTTTCAATATCTATTCGCATGATAAGTACATCCTAATTCGTGTATTAAACATATTCGATGCCTTTATAGGCATTTGCAAAGTTATCCATAATTTGTCGCCTAGGCACAAAACCATATTGAGCAGGGTGCAACCCATCATGAAGGACATCTTTCAATCTGTTGACAAACATTTTGGCAACTAGCTTGTAAATAACAGGCATAAGGATGATAGGTCTCCGATTTGTCAATTTATCACCTAGTTGTTTTTTGGGGAGCAAACGCACGAGTCCTTGCTTCCAAGATGCTGCCAGCACACCAAAGTGCCAACAAATATTAATCATATAAAGCACTTCATTTTTAAGTGAATCTCAATACTCAAGAAAAAACTCTACCGTCAAGCCATATGTTTCTCGTTGATTTCCCTCTCAGCGGAATGGCAAGACAGCAATATGTGATGACAGACCAGTCACGCAATGTCATGAGAGACATGCAATCACCCACCAAAGTTTCTGGGTACAAACACCAACTCTCAAATGGTCACGGGGACATACACAACACCACTCTACTGAACAAACCTTCACACTCACTCTCTCAGTTCTCACTTAGCATCTCTCCTCTAAGTATCTCACTCACTCTCTCGTACATAGACAGCATGTTCAATAAAGCAGACACTGCAGATGTAATCCACATAGTGTAGAGAGCAACACATAACAATAATAAAATGGCACAATTGCTCTTAGTTATATTCCATAAGTATTGCAGACTATTACAGAGCAATTGCCCAACACAAACTACCATTTCCCGAGTACTATTACTATAACAAGCTTCATGACACAACTATCAACTATTAGTTGAGAGCATACAATGACTACACCCTTCATACATTCCTTCTATCTGAGTGTCTATCTCTATTCCTGTCTAACACCGTATCTCCCTTGTACCTATCTACAGTGACTAGTTGCCCTTTTACACTAAGGTTTCTTGTTCTTGGCAACGGCTCTATGGTGGTTCCAGTTCGCCACCTCCATACGTGCGATACCGAGGTGGTGCTCATGACGTGTGGAGCGGGTTGCCTGCGCCCATAGTTGCACCCAGTTCGCGCACTACCGAAGGAGTTCGATTCGATCAGTTCGGTTCAATCTGGTTCGATACAGTATGGTGCGGTTCAATTCAAACCTGAGATGACCGTTTTTTTTCTGGCCGTCTTTTTTTTTCTACCTGTTTTTTTCGTTGTTTTTTGGCCATTTGGAGAGCCGTTTGATGGGCGTTTTTTGGGACTCTTGCTTGCTTGCCTTGAGGCTTGAGGCTTGAGGCTTGGCAAGTTGGCCCTTTGGTTGCCAACTTGCCTTTGCTTGAGGCTTGACTATTGAGCCTTGAGCCTCTAGGCTCTCCCTATTATCTATATTGTAGGCCCTCCCCCAACCCCATCCTCACAAGTTCTCATTGCTCAACCCTCCCCTCACAAGTGCTCAAGTCTATCCTCTCCCTTGAGTCCCCTCTAGGCTCTCTCCCTCTTCCTCAAGGGCCAAGGCTCAAGCCTCTCCCTCTTCCTCAACTTTCAAGCCTCTAGGCTCTCCCTCTTGAGTCTTGAGTCTTCCTCAAGCCTCTCCCTCCTTCTCCCTCTCTCTCCCTCTTCCTCGAGCCTCTCCCTACCTCTCCCTTTCCTTCTCCCGGGACCCTTCTCTCCTCTTCACTATGAGAGAAAAGCATGAAGCATTTACTTTGCATGCCATTACCCATGAGAAGAACGAGGGGAAGTCGGGGGCATGGAAGTGGACTTGCAAGGCCTACACTAGTAGTGCCACTAGGCTTCTTGCACATCTCTCCAAGATGGGGGGGGAAGCAAATTGCACCTGGCAAGATGATCCCTCAAGACATTTCCGATGGCATTGTGAAGAAGTACTCCTTGCTTGGCAAAGCAAGTGATAGTGGAAGCCCCCCCGCCGTTGCCGCCGCTTAAGACGAAGTCATCCCGCCAGCAAGGGATACATCCTCTTCATCATTCTCCGCATCCTTCTCCCCCTTCACCAACTCCAACCCCTCATCAAAGAGGCCAAGTGAGTTTGAGGTTCCACACAAGAGGCAAGCCACTCTTGGAGGTTCCATTGGAGCAAATGTGGCCTCTCTCTCTTGGGTCCGAGCAAAGCAACAAGACGCAAATGTGGAGATTGCACGCACGGTCCTTGAGTGCAATCTCGCATTTCATGTCCTCAAAACTCCTCAATGGCAAAGGATGGTGAGGGCCATTGCCGAAGTAGAACCATGCCATGGCCCTTGGCATGGTATCACCTACAACGACATGCACACGAAGGCACTTGATGAAGAAGATGAAGAAAAGGAGAGAATCAACAAGACCCACGAGCCCGTCCGAGCGGGATGGGTGAAGTATGGGTGTTCCATCCTCTCTCATGGACGGACCGATAGAAAGAAGAGAGGCATCCTCAACATTCTAGTATCTTGCCCTCTTGGCATGTACTTCTTGCGAGCCGTGGATGCCGGAAAGGCGGGGATGAAAACCTCGGGCAAGGTCATCTATTGCCACATTCGACAAGCCATAATTGAGGTGAGATACAATTTTAATTTTTGAGTTTGAAGCTTGAAAGTTTAGCCTTTGCCTTTTACTCAACTTTCAAGTCTTATTTATTTGCATCCATGATCCATCATCCTTATAGGTTGGCCCCGAAAATGTGGTTCAAGTGGTTACGGACAATGTGTCCAATTGCCGCAAGATGGGCCGCTTGCTTGAGAAGGAGTTTAAGTCCATAGTATGGACTCCTTGTGCCTCTCACTGCCTTGATTTGCTTATGGAGGACATAGCCAAGTTAGAGTGGGTGAAGAGTGTGGTGACACAAGCCACTCATATTGTCACTTTTTTCAGTCAAAAAGTCAAGGCCCTTGCTATCTTCCGCCATCACAGCGACTTGGAGATGAAGAAGCCATCCACAACGCGCTTTGCCTACCTGTGGCTTCTTCTAGAGTGCCTTTATGATGTCATGCCTAAGCTCCAAGTAACAATGGTTTCACCGGAGTTGCAAGAATGGATACAAGGTTAGATACCTTCGCGTGTCGATGAGGCAAGAGCCATTCAACGGCTATGCTTGAGAGAGGAGTTCTGGCGCCAGGTCCGAGACCTAGTCATTGAGGTTACTCCCTTGTATAGGGTTTTCCAGTCTGAGTGGAGTCTACCCTAGGATTTTCTTTTCCGCCATTGATATGGGCCTCTACTCAACCTGTACAGCTTCTTCATATTCTACTGGATCATCTGAAGGTGAGCTTTGTACCTTTTGCGCTTCCAGGTCTCCGGTGCCCCACTTCCAGACACTAGCACTTGTAGGTGGTTGCATTCTAGGCGGAAGCATGCTCCTTCCCTCCGGCGTCTCTGAGAACAAGAATCGTGAGCATGGGTATTCTGGAGGAAGAGGTTTCCTGGTAAGCATGGACCTTACTCTGTTTGCATTCTGGAAATATGGTGGTAGCTCTTTGTTAGCTCTTAGCAGCTCAGAGAACATCACATGTGAAGCTTCAAAGAACCGATTGTCCAGGCTAGCCCACGGGGATGCTGAGCTATTGACCAATCGATCTTTCAAGTGCTCATTCTCTTTGTGCAAGGCTTGGTTGGTGTCATGCAACATCCGGACCTCAACCAATAGCTCTCCGCGCTCCTTTCTGGGTACTCCAGTTTTCCCAATCTCCGGACCCTTCATTTCTGAGCTGATTCTCATTCTCCATGAAGTACTGCATTTCCAATTCCAGTGCGTTCAGCTCATTGATGGTGTCTATTTCAATTTAGTGCTCCTTTCAAGCTTTTGTTTGTACTCCTCTGCCTGCTCTTTGGTCTTGTCTCTGTCTTGGAGAGCTTCTCTCAATATATCTGCATATTCTTTGGAGGGTGTGGCATCGTACAACTCTTGCTGCAATGCCTTATTTCTTTCAACCAACTTTTTCACCTCCTTTTCCCACTGTTCTGCTTTCCAAGTAGTAGCCTTCAGTGCTTGTGCCAGATTATGGTCTTCATTTTCCACTTACTTTACCTTTCCGAAAGTACTTGTTTTGGGGAACTCCTGACCTACTGGCTGTTACTATTGCTGCTGTTGTTGTGGCTGCTGCTGCTGTTGTTGTAGCTCCCTGTGTTCATCATCGTCTTCCTCTAGGTCATGAATGACCTGTTACGGTTTGCAAGACATTTGTTCATGAATTTCTATCAAGGCTTGTAGCACCTGATCCCAGACCTTGCTGAGTCTAGCCTTTGGTGTTTTTATCACTGCTACTTTGGCATCTAGTGGTAGGCACAGAACTTCTTCCTCTTCTTGGTTTTCAGGGCTTGTGGCTAGGCGACTGCCAACGCCGTTGTGCAGTCCAGCACTTCATAGTCCTTGGATAGTGTCGGCCCAGACCTTTGCTGGCTTTTTTGTTCCTGCTAATTCTACACGGATCCCTTCAACCTGAGCTTGGAGCATGTCTTTTCCTCACTCAGCTCCTTTTGTTGTACTAGGGCCGTCTCCTCCATGGCAATCTTTTTCTGCATCTCCTCGTTTTGTTGTGCCATCATCTCTGATTTCCGTCTAAATCTTTGGCTTTAGTTGTGGCATTTACTAGCATTCCATGCTGTTTATGACTCACGGCACACATGTTATTGATTGTGCTCCGGGCCTTCTTCTCATATGCCTCCATCAAAAAGAGAGGATGTTATGGGCTATCGAGTCCCGACATCAGTCCTTTGTTTGTATGCAGTTGTTGGCTGGGGAGTTCCGCTTCCAACTCTCCGGATAAGCTTGATGCTGTGGCTTGGGCCTTCTTGCACCTTCTGTGCCAGGGTCGCCACCCATGGCCGCAGTTCCACTGGTATGACCACTTCTATTCCTGTGGGCAGCTTCCCCTTTTAGCTGCTTCTCTCTTTTTCTGTTGTTCTCCTTCTTTCCTCTTCTTCTCGTCTTCCTCCTTCCTTCTCTTTTCTTCTTCCTCCTTTTTCTTTTCCTCTTCTTCAAGCTTCTTCTTCCTTTCAGTTTCCACAACCGCTTCCTGCTTCTCTCTCCTCCAACTCCATTTTTCTTTCTTCTACCTCCTTCTGTTTCTTGGCCTCTTTCAGGTCAGGCAGCATCTCTTTGTCTATTCTATGCTTCCTCTTTGCCATCCTCAAACAAACTGAAAGTTACCTTGGCAGCTTTCGAGGATCCTCCGGCTTCCTTATGATGTTGTTTGACATAGACATCTCTTGTCCGGTGATCCACCGACCTGGCAACCTGAGCAATCGCCCTTAGATGCACATGTACTACAATGGGTTGTTTCTCCTTCGCCCAGGTGGCTACCCTCTTCGCCAGATTTTCTTTGTAAATGGCAGCCCGGTTTATTTTTCCTTCTGCTTCTGCTGCTCTGAGCAATCTGTAGTTTTTGTTGGACATGTCTTCCGTCTTGCCATTGAACATGACGTTCTGCAAGAAAAGGCCCGCCGAGTTTCATCCGCCACGTCCTTCATCCGATGCATATTTCCAATCTTTGGAATTTCTTCTTCCACCCTCGGCTTCAAGTTTGTGTCCATCCCACCATCCATTGACAATCCCAATGCATGATGCACTGCGAGCTCTGAAACTTCTATAGGCTCCTTCTCCTCTACGTGCACTGTGTTGGTCTCCAGAAATTGATTTATCAGTTTCCCTCCATCCTCGGGGTCCTGCAGCTCCTCCCACTAGTGCTCCAACAGTTTTTCAAACCCACACTTCTTTGCCCACTCCTAATGTTCTTTCTTATCAGGGATGATCATGGGCATGCAGAGGCTTTTCTCAAGCCTTTTGTCTGGCCTCTGAGACTTGTTCATTTTCGGCATGGCGGCGTCTTCTGAGAAAGTGCTGCAGATGGGTGAGAGAGTTGTAAGCAAAGGGCAGATTGTGAACGTGCATGTTTAGTCTCCTTGTGTTCTTTTTTGCGATGTTTTCTCCTTTTCACTTCCTTTTTTATAACCATTTCCAACCCATAAACTAGCTTGAATGGTGTTTGCCCAGTTAGGGTAACATCTAGCTTTTGGTCCCAATCATTTTTGTTAGCATTTACAATTTTCTTTAGAATTTTGGTCAGAACCTTGTTGGTCAATTTGGTCTGGCCGTTACACTATGGGTAGTAAGGTGAGGACTTCTTGTGATTGATCAGGTATCTCTCTATCAACCCTTTCATTACTTTGTTCATGCCCTGGTCACTGACTATTTCCACTCCACCAGCAACCCATGCCTAGCAATGATGTCCTTGAAGAGGAACTTCACCACCTCTTCTGCGGAGTTGCTCTTTACAGATTTAGCTTCTGGCCACTTGGTGAAATAGTCAGTAGCCACAATGATGTACTCACAACTGCTGCCTTTTGTGGGTAGCTTGATTGGTCCAACAAAATCCAATCCCCACTTCATGAATGGAGATAGCGGCAGTATAGGTGAGATGGGCAATCTATCGGAATCTCCGGGTTGACCCATTCGCTGACAGACGTCATAGTTCTTTGCTTCACTATTGGCATCCCTCATGAGGACAGTTGGCCACCACAGGCCTGCTTGCAAAATTTTTTGGGCTGTTATTTCTCCGCCCATGTGTCCTCCGGTGATACCACCGTGTGCTTCTCTTAACCCCGCTTGTTGCTCATGATCCGGGACACATCTATATAGGATCTGGTCTATGCCTCTTTTGTAGAGCTACCCAATAATGATAGTGAAATTTTTGCTTCTTATGACAATTCTCTTTTTCCTGTCAGCAGTGTGCTCTTTCGGAAAAGTCCCATCTTCCAAAAACTACATCATGTCATAATACCAGTTTTCTTCTACTTCAGCTGCTGCTACTATGAATAAGTTGGTATCTGGGAGTTGATCTTCTACACCCTCCAAGGTAGGTTCTCCGGAATCTAGTCTGAACAAAAAGTTTGCTACTGCATTTTCTTTTCCAAGTGTGCTGAATGGTGAACTCAAATTCTTGAAGTAGGAGCATCCATCTTGCCATTTTTCCCACCAAAAAAGCTTTGTTCACTAGGTAAATGAGGGCTTGATAGTCCACATGGAAAAAAAATTGTTTCCCAAGAGGTAGTGCCGGAACTTGTTCACAACGTAGATCATTGAAAGAGCTTCACGTTCTCTCGTGCTGTAGTTCCTTTCCATCCTTGTAAGGGCTTTGCTGGCATAACGGACGGGCTGCATATAACCTTTTTGCTTTTCCTGTATCAGTGCGCTACCCACTGCTTTGTCTAAAACGTTAAATTCCATTGCGGGTTGATCATCACTGGTACAGATGGCACCATGGTCTTCAACCAATGGAATGCCTTCTAACACTCCGGACTCCATTCATACTTTGCATCCTTCTTAGTAAGTGCATATAATGGGCAAGCTACATGTGCTAGGTACTTCAAAAATCTCGCATGCCACTTTACCTTACCAAGGAACCTTTCAAGTTGTTTAATGTTCTGGGGAGCACACATTTTGGATATGGCCTCCGCCCTAGCCGGATCTGTAGCCAATCCTTGGGCTGACACAATGTGTCCTAACAATGTTCAGGATTTTACTGCAAAAGCACACTTGGCCGGAGTTAACTTCAACCTTGTATCTCTGCATCTCTGCAAACATAGCCTCAAATGATAGATGTGCTTTGCCTTATCTCTGAAATCGTCCACATAGCTTTCATGAAGTCTGTCAAGTAGTCATATAAAATTTCTTGCATCATTCTCTAGAAGGTAGGAGGTGCATTTTTTAAGCCAAACATCATAACGGTTGCCACAAAGACGCCCCATTCAATGATAAATGTGGTCTTCTCCCTGTCTTCTGGAGCTATCTTCACCTGGTTGTACCCGTTGAAACCATCCAAAAAAGAGTACATCTCCTTTCTAGCTACCTCATCCAACAAGGAGTCCGTGAATGGAAGTGAGAAGGGATCTGAGTTAGTTACAGCATTCAGCTTGCGGTAGTCCCCACAGATTCTGATTTTCATATTCTTTTTGGATACTGGAACGATCGAGGCTATCTTGGCAACTTTCTCCACTCGCACGATGAAACCCACTCTCAGTAGTCGATCAATTTCTCCTTTGACTTGCTTTGCATAATTTGGGTTCATTCTATACCTCTGATGTCTGACAGGTATGACACCCTCTTTTAAGTTGATGCTGTGCTAGAAGAATTTAGGGTCAATGCTCTCCATGTCTTCATATGACCACGCAATGACATCTTGGTATTCCTTTAGCAAGGACACCAACTCCTATTTGAATTCTTCTTCTAGTTCAGGGCTGATCTTCACATGCTTTTCTTCTTTTCCATCCCCTAGATTTACCTCCTGAAGTTTGTCTGGGCTTACTTTTGCAGCATTGTTTTCTTGGTTCTCCTTTTGCTTTTGCACCCAATCTTGGATTTCTTGGATCTCTTCTTCTTGCTCCAAATTCCGGACCCATTTAATTTCTTCCAAGGCTTTCTCGTGCAAGGTTTTGCTCAGTTTAGAGCCCTCTGTCTTTTTAGAGTCAGCTTCTTTTCTCTTCATTTGATTGTCTGCTACTTCTGCATTTTCACCCTTTGCTCCTGCATAATGCCTTATTACTTCATCCACATTTAACATGTATAAGGGCACCAGATCTGGGTATTCACGGAGTATTCTATTCTCTTCATCGTCATCAAAGCTTTCCGTGAATGTTTCAGCATGCACTGGCCTCTAAGCAGGTTCCACTGATCTCCTTGCATCGGAAAGATCAACATGCACTTTCCGCTTTCCCTTTCTCATGGTGATTCTGTTCCTGTCCCGATCCTGCTATACCTTGCCATGTCTCAACCAGGGCCTTCCCAATAACACCTGGTAAGACCCGGTGTGGTTTTCTGTGGTAATAACCACTAAGTTGACCTTGAAGTCAACTTGTTTGATTTTCATTGAGACATTTTTTATGATTCCTTTAGATACTACTACCCTATTATCTGCCATTCTTATATTGAGCGAAATGGACTCCCACTTAAGACCCAATCCCAATGCAATTTCCTCACTGATGACATTCACTCCGGATCCTCCATTCAGCACTCCATCATTGATGAGTATGTTGTTCAGTTGAATTGTGACTTTGGCCACATCATCATCTCTTGATGCTAGGGATTCTTCGGCTTGCATATTGCTGCATTCCGGGATTCCTTCCTCTGTTGAGTGCTTCAGTTCCTTGCTCGGTCCTTCAATGCCTGCCATCAAGATTTTGGCCTTGAATCTTGGACATAAGTCCACTTGTCTCAGCTAAACCTGTCTATCCAGCAGCATTGACATTACATTGGTTTGTAACCAGTCAACATTCTTCTGGCTTTCTTCCAGGCATTCCTTATTGAGTTATTCTGCATGCTTGCTTACACTTGTTCCCGAGAGATCTACAATGATTTCACGTCAGCCATCCTCCTTTTTCTTACCTTGCCTTGTCTCTATTTCCTTAGTAGTTTGAATTCTCACCTTTTCCTGGTGTTCCCAGTCCACAACTGCCTTTTTGCGGACCTGGGATGAGTCTTGATTATGTAGCGGAGTTATTACTACACCAGGTTCATTAGCTTTAGCCCTTGTAACTACCAAGATGTCGTGCACCTCTCACTGTGTGCCATCTGCCTACATCATGTTGGCGCTTGGCGGGTTTTCTTTCAGCTACATCAATTCTGCTTGTCTTTCTTCATCATGCTTATTCTTCATGGCACATTCCACCTTGGTGTGTTCAAGTTGTTGACGATAGTAGCATGTGAAGGTTGTAAAACGACCAGCTCATCCTTGGCCTCTCCTTCCTGAATAATTTCCACGGCCTCTATTTCCATACCTTCTCATTCCTAGGGGTCTTCTTTCCGCTCCTTCCATGTTATTCACCATGGAAGCTCTATTTTTCATGTTGTACCTGTAGTTCCATGTACTATGATTGTACATATTACAATTGGTACAAGTTGGTGGCACAATGCATTCCTCCTTGAGGTGACCTTCTTGTTTGCATTGGGAACAAAATACATTCTTGTAAAAATCTAAGCCTTTGCTCTTTGTCATTTCTTGCATCGGTTGTTTTACCTACAGCATTAATTCTCTAGGGCTTTCTTGTGCCTTCCTGGTTTTCTTCTTTTTGTCCTCCTTTTTCTTCACTCACTGGAGTGTCCTGCGAGCAGTCACTTGAATCGTCCTCTTTAGTGGTGACACTCTTCCTGGGCTTCCTCTTTTGTCTCCTTTCTCAACTTCTTTTTTCTGCCATTTTGACCAGCTCAACAAGTTTCTCAAACTCCTCTTCAGTTTCTGCTTACTTTGTGCTGACTGTTGCGTGGATATCTGGCTTAAGCCCTAATCAACAATAATTTGCATCGAGGGTCGGGTTTGTTCCGCCACTCTCTGCCTCAAGCTTAGCAACTTTGTTGCATAAGCTTCCACATCCATATCCTCTTGTCAAAGCTCTCTCATTTGATCACAGAGTTGAGTTGCAAACTTTATCTTTCAGAATCTTCCCATAAAAGCAATCATGACCTCTTCATAGGTCTGGAAATGGTTGTCTTGATCTCTTGACACCCACTCCGTGGCTCTACCTTTGAAGGTATTCATGAATGCATCTCTGCGGATTTCACTCAGCTCCGGCTCTTCCACATCCCGAGGTCTGGTCACTTTCCAATATTGCTCAAACCTCCTCACATGCAAATCTGCATCTTCCCCTTTTTCTCCTAAGAACACCACGAAATTTTTGGCTAACAACGCCATGGCTCCCTTGTACGTTTTTCGGGGGTTTTGTTGTGGTTGTTCTTCCTGGTTTTATTGCTCCACCCTTTTTGGGCTTTCCGGACCTGGTCTGTGCCCGGCTTCTCGCTCTTGGTACTCCTTTTCTTGGTCCAAATTGTGCCTGAATTCTGGCACTTCCTCTTGCTCGTGCAAGGTTGCAGAAGTTTTCGCACTGACTTCTTGATTGTAATGGTGCGAGGCACTCCCAGCTGCAAGCTTCCTAGAGGGTCTCTTGGAAGGCATTTCTTTTCACCATCCTTAGATTCATGAACATGTGGAAAGTATGTCTGAATCTGGTTGGGTTGTGTGGTGAAAGGCCCTCCACATTGTCTTTTCTAGAAAGTTTCTTCCGTTCTATGGTTTCTCCTCGGACTTATTTTAAGTGGACCCACACTTTCCTTTGCCTGACGGTGCAGAATGCTATTCAATGGAGGTTTTCCCTAGCAGAATGTTTGCTGTCCCTAGTAGGATCGCCATGTGTTTCTTGCTAATTTCCCTCTCAATGGAATGGCAAGACAGCAGTCTGTGATGACACACCAGTCAGGCCATGCTGTGGGAGACGTGCACTCACCCACCAGAGTTTTCGGGTACGAACACCAACTATCAAATGGTCATGGGCACATACAAAACACCACTCTACTAAGCAAACCTTCACACTCACTCTCTCAGTTCTCACTCAGCATCTCTCCTCTAACTATCTCACTCACTCTTTCGTACATAGCATGTTCAGTAAAACAAAGACACTGCAGACGTAATCCACATAGTATAGAGAGCAACACGTAACAATAATAAAATGGCACAATTGCTCTTAGTTATATTCCATAAGTATTGCAGACTATTACAGAGCCATTGCCCGACACAGACTACCATTTCCTAAGTACTATTACTATAACAAGCTTCATGACATAACTGTCAACTGTCAGTTGAGAGCATACAACGACTGCACCCTTCATACATTCCTTCTATCTGAGCATCTATCTCTATTCCTGTCTAACACCGTATCTCCCTTGTACCTATCTATAATGACCAATTGCCCTTTTACATTGAGGCTTCTTGTTCTTGGCAACGACTCTCAGGTGGTTACAGTTCGCCACCTCCATACGTGCGATACCAAGGTGGTGCTCACAAAGTGTGAAGTGGGTTACCTGCGCCTTCTGCCGCCACTAAGCTGCTAAGCGCAACACCATCCCAGCCAAGAGATTTCCATTTCCCTAAACCATGCACGACATCATGCAAGACACTTCCATTTCCAATGCTTTCTGAGGTGTAACAATTTGGTTAACCTACTACAAAAGAACATGACGTGCATGCAAGGTTTGTTGCGATGGCTGTGTAGGGACAGTAAAATAGTTCAATACTTCTATCTCTAGCTGATGTTTGTTTTGAGTCCACTACCAGGAGATTTCTATTTCCCTAAACCACGTAGGGCATCATGCAACTCAAGACAATTCCATTTCCAATGTTTTCTGAGGTGTAACAATTTGATTAACCTGCTACAAAAGAACATGACGCGCATGCAGGGTTTGTTGCGATGGCTCTGTAGGGGCAGCAAGAAGGGCAGTAAAATAGTTCAATACTTCTCTCTCTAGCTTATGTTTATTATGAGTCCACTGCCCATTGTCATTTTTGCGTCTATGAATGGACTAACTCTACCTAGAAGTATGCACATTTTTAAAGCAGGCCTTTGAAGAGCAACCTTTATCCTTGAGGGATTTTTGTCTTGCCCTACTTTGCCATTTTTGAAGCTTCCTAGCATCATTGCATTTCAAGCAATTTTGGGCCTCTAGAAGGTCATCCTGCCCCTAAGCATCCAATCTCCTATACTGACTATACTCTGTCAGTAATTGTATTGTTGATTTTGCAATCAATACATTTTGCCTTTCCATGCCCATATACCATTTCCCATATTTTCAAATGACATCCTGGAGTCTGATTGCAAATCTGTACTACACCAAATCTACATCTATATGCATGTGAAGCTTTACAGGCTGAATTTAAGCCTCCACCAAAACTTTGAATTGTCGATGTGTCGGGTAGCTGTTATTAACTATAAGTAATTTCTTGTGAGGCAAAGGTTTATCATGCATAGTCATGGCAAAATACACCGTCATCCATAAAGGGAAATGATCCAAAGATTGCAAGTCTATGGACATAGTGCAAGTAAAGGCATCAAACTGATTTGCATTTAGCATATACCATCGATCCAATCTGGCCCAGTACTCATTGACTGCATTGTGATGGAAGGTATATCCTTTTTGGATAGGCATTA
Organism: Cibotium barometz; assembly: GCF_041138505.1. Taxonomy (NCBI): domain Eukaryota; kingdom Viridiplantae; phylum Streptophyta; class Polypodiopsida; order Cyatheales; family Cibotiaceae; genus Cibotium; species Cibotium barometz. Next base: position 9,461,629 of record NC_141091.1, read on the forward strand.
GGTGCTTCTATAAGTCACACACTTGCATGCTTTGAAGTACATTTTGCCATGTCCTTTTCTCAGAAGCAATCATGTGTGGTGTGAGAGCTATTGTCTTCATAGTCTGGTGAATTATTGAAGTCACCGCATAAAAAAGCATTTGTGACCCAAGGATAAGCTTGTAATTGTTGCCACATTTGAGCTTGCATTGCAGACGTTGCAAAGCATATACAGTTGAAAACTCAAATTTTTCACCATTGACCATACATTGAATGATTTACCAGCATAGAAGATACGAAATGTCATGATTGTGACTTAGTTCATTATACAGTCTCCTTATGATTACAGATACTGAAGTGACATGATTACAGAGGACCCCTACACTTGGATGGTCACGACTATTCGCTCTAGAGACATGCCTCTTCATCAAGAGCCACACTCCTTCGACGACTGGTCACACCCCTTCGCTCTAGGGTTGCAACTCTTCATCCAATGGTTGCAGCTATTCGTCCAAAGGATGTGTCTCTTCGCCTAGAGTCATGACTATTGGTCATGGGATGTGTCTTTTCATTCGTGTCTCTTGAACTCCTATATAAGGAGCCTATTGTATCACAATTTCAATCAATCAATCAAACATCTGTGTTCAAGTCTACTTTCAGTTTCAGTCTTAAATACACAGATAGTGGATGAAATACTAAGTAATAATAGTAATCCTCACAGTGGTATCAGAGCAAAATTTTTCCCGGGCCTACGGTTGTGAGCCTCTCACCCTCTCCGCTCTACTCCCCTACCCAGCGTTGTATGGAAGCAGAAGAAAGATGGAACCTGCTGATGGGGAGAAACCTGAATTAGGGTTTACAGTTCATTCATGGGAGACATACACAGAGAAGCAAGGGAGAGAGAGAGAGAGAGAGTTGTGGGGATAAGTCAACTCATGAAAAGCATGAGTGTGTGACTCCCCTATCACACATGTATATTGCACTAGTACACATAGTGCACTTAGTACATTAAAAGTACTAAGTGTACTATGTACTATAACTTATGGGCTTGTACACACTATAAGGGTGGGCATAACGCCTTTACCCCAACAACCTCCCACTTAAAGGCAAAGTGCCCTTAAGTAAAGGAAAAGAAAAATCAGCATGTACATGATAATATACAAGGCCATATCAAGGCTGAAACTGGCCTCATCCAATGCCCATCAAGTGTCTGCAATGAGCAAACCGCTCCGGAGGCAAACTCTTTGTCAACAGATCAGCCGGGTTGTCATCCGTGTGAATCTTAACAAGCTGAATTTGCTTGTTCTCTATCACCTCTCTAATGAAGTGATACTTCACATCCACATGCTTCGTCTTTGCATGAAAGACAGGGTTCTTTGCCAACTGGATGGCACTCTGACTATCACAATGCAACAGTGGAATATCCCCTGTATAGCCCAAATCAACCACTAACCGAGATAGCCATAATGCCTCCTTGCAAGCCTCTGTGGCTGCAATATACTCGGCCTCTGTAGTAGATAAGGCTGTGCACTTCTGCATCCTGGATATCCATGACACAGCACCTCCTGTGAATGTAAATACATAACCGGTAGTAGACTTCCGGTTATCTGGATGACCGGCATAATCCGAATCCGTGTAACCATGCACTAATGCATCCTGTTTGCCAAAGCAAATGCACAAATCCTGTGTGCCCTTCAGGTATCTCATGACACCTTTCAGTGCTTCCCAATGCTTCTTGCCAGGGTTGGCCATGTATCTAGAAACCACTCCCACTGCAAATGCAATGTCCGGCCTAGTAGCAACCATGGCATACATGAGACTGCCACAAGCTGAAGCATACGGAATCTTGGCCATATCAGCCCTGTCTCTATCTGACTGTGGGCTGTCCATAGCACTGAGTTTCACATATGGAGGCAAGGGAGTACTAGCTTTCTCCCCCCCGTCCATATTGAACCTCTGCAAGACTTTGCCAATGTATTCCTTCTGAGACAAATACAACACATGCTGATTTCTGTCCCGAAGTATCCGCATACCCAAGATGTGATTTGCATCACCCAGATCCTTCATATCAAAGGTCTCATGCAGCCTCTTTTTCAATGCATCCATCTCTTTACGAGATTTCCCGGCAATCAACATATCATCAACATACAAGATGAGGATCAATAGACTGCCATCCAAAGCTTTCTTGGTGTACAAGCAGTGATCTATGTCACTTCTCCTGAATTTCTGAGATTTCATGAATGTATCAAATTTATGATACCATTCTCTTGGTGCCTGTTTGAGCCCATAAAGACTCTTTTTCAGCTTGCATACAAGCTTCTCCTTTCCACTCACTGCATAACCCTCTGGCTGCTGCATATATATCTCCTCATGGAGATCACCGTGAAGAAAAGCAGTCTTCACATCCATCTGAATCAAGTCCAGATCATCATGTGCAACCAAAGCTAACACAGCTCTAAGTGTGGTCATTTTGACCACTGGAGAGAAGATCTCATCAAAGTCCACACCATATTCCTGCTTGAAGCCCTTAGCCACTAACCTGGCTTTGTATCTTGGCTTTGCATCTGATGCAACTTTGAGCCTGTATACCCACTTGCATGGCAAAACCTTCTTGCCTGCAGGCAAAGGCACCAACATCCAAGTTCCATTTTTATGCAGAGAATCCATCTCTGACTTCATGGCACGCTCCCATAGAGCTTTGTCTGCCCTCTGTAAAGCCTCTTTATAACATGAGGGCTCCCCACAGTCAGTGAGCATCAAGTAGTCAACCCCTGGAACAAACCTGTCAGGGGCTCTGGAGGGTCTAGTGGACCTCCGTACCCAATGACCATCATTTGCAGGTTGCTGTCCAGCCTGCATATCACCTATTGGTGGCTCCTGTTCCATGCCATAAGGCTGAAATATAATGCCCGGTATCTCCTCTAACTGTGGTATATCCATAGGGATATCTTCTGCCATCTCTGGCTGTCCATTTGGACCATTTTCAGCACCATTTAAGGGCTGGTTTTCCTGCTGTAATGGCTGATTTACAGCCCTTTGTTGTTGTCCATGATGTCCATCATCATCAAAGATGACTCTGCTAGGCTCCTGTTGCCTTGCAGGCTCCTTATACATGCATGTTTCATCAAAAATGACATCATTGCTGCGTATGATCTTTCTATTCATGGGATCCCAAAGTCTATACCCCATTTCACCTCTGTCACCATATCCTAGGAATATGCATTTGTGAGACTTGGGATCAAGTTTGGTGCGCATTTCCCTGCGTATGTGCACGTACGCAACGCAACCAAACACTCTCAAGTGCTTGTATGACGGAGGCTTTCCTGTCCATACTTCTTCTGGCACTTTCCCACCAAGCCTCGTGTTAGGTGACCTGTTTATAAGGTGAACGGCTGTCATAACAGCTTCAGCCCAAAAACCATGAGGTAATGCAGCATGTGACAACATAGAACGGACCTTCTCCTGTATGGTCCTGTTCATCCTCTCTGCTGTCCCGTTTTGTGGAGGATCATAAGGAGTAGAGAGCTCCCTCTTGATGCCTTTAGCATCACAAAAGTCCTGAAACTGTTTGGACGTATACTCTCCACCATTGTCGGAACGCAAAGCCTTCAGTGTTTTGCCAGTTTGATTCTCAACATGAGCAACAAACTTCTGAAACACTGAGAATGTATCACTCTTCAAACGAAGAGGATAGACCCACACCTTGCGTGTGGCATCATCAATAAAAGACACAAAATATTTTGCCCCTCCCAAAGAAAGCTGAGGCATCTCACATACATCTGTATGCACAAGCTCTAACTGAGCATCTTTCTGTCCAAGAGCTTTCTTGTGGGGGCACTGTAGTTGCCTACCATATATACAATGCTCACAAAACTGAAAACTTGAAAACTTTAGAGAAGGCAAGTAACCCAAACGAGACAATTGCTCCATTCCCTTGACACTCATGTGTCCCAACCGGCTATGCCACATAGAAATTTCCGGCAGCTCGGTTGCATTTACATTAGCATGGTGACAAACACCTGCATGCATAAAGTAAAGAGTGTCCACCTTAGAGCCTCTGGCAACAACCAGTGAGCCCTTACTAATTTTCCACTTTCCACAACCAAATGTGGTAACATAATCAGCATCATCAAGCTGTCCAGTAGAAAGCAGATTCTTCTTGATCTCAGGCACATGCCTGACATCATGGAGCATAAGCTGTGAGCCATTTGAAAATACAAGCCTCACATCACCTCTGCCAAGAATTTTGCATGCATGGTTATCACCCAAATAAACCACTCCTTCATTGCCAGCAGTGTACCTGACAAACAAGTCTCTGCAACCTGTGACATGAAAGGAGGCACCTGAATCAATGATCCATGAGTGCATACCATGACCACCTGTAAGAAGTGAATGGGCATCAAGTGAAGACGTAAAGAGGACCTCATCCTCACTGCCACCTGCATGTGACACATTGATTTCTTCGTTCTTGACTCCACTTTTGCCCTTTGGCTTTACATCTTTGGCTTCATCCTTCTCTTTGTCTTTGCCTTTTCCCTTTTCTTTTTGATCATTTTTCCATTTGTAGCATTGCTTTTTGATGTGTCCCTTCTTGCCACAATAATGGCATTCCAAATCCTTTTTGGAGCGAGACTTGCTCCTTCCCCTTTCTTGGCTTTTCCCCCTTTGCTGGGATCTCCCACGTGCATTCATTGCATTGGACTTTCCAACAGAGTTGTTTTTCCTGTTCATCTCTTCTTGAAGAAGAGCACCCTCAACATCTGCATATGACAGCATAGCATTCGAATTGCTAGTGGCTGTCCTGAATGTGTCCCAACTCTCTGGCAAAGTGCATAACAAAAAAGTAGCTTTGAACTCATCGTCCATTGCCAACTTTTGATTGATGACCTGGCTGACAATACCATTAAACTCATTTAGATGGGCTGTCATAGACGCCCCTTCCTTCATCTGAAGACCTATGAGTTTCTTCAACCAATACACTTTGCTTGAGAGATAAATAGCACCGCCTTCTAGGCTCTGATACCAGTTGATAGCTGAACGAGCTGCTTGCTTTGCTGCTGTCATACTCTGTGGCATCAACACTCGCAGCAAGGCCTGCAGGGCATCAACACTCGCAGCAAAGCCCTTCAGTGTGAGCAGCTTGTATCAAGGTCACAGTAGCCAGGCGGACAAGGAGTCAGGCGCAGCCAATCAAGTGAAGAAGCGCAAGAGCACGCACGGGTGTAGCTGGCGCTAGGCGAATACGTGGCAACGAGTAGCGCTGGATCCGACGGAGCCCGTCGACGTGCAAGTGGTGCTAGGCGAAGCTATGCGAAGGCAGGCGAACTGACTGCTGGGCGTGAAGCGAAGGAGCCAGCGCTGACTGCTGGGCGTGAAGCAAAGGCGCCAGCGCTAAGCGTCGAGCGTGGAGCGAACAGCAGCAAGGCGTCGGTCGACAGCATAGGATGACCGGCTGGCTACGAGGGGAACTCAGGCGATGAACCAGTCGCTCGCAGGTAGTCGAGCGAACACACGCTATGAGTCAGCACACGCAGGCGAAGGCGGCGGTGAACGAACACGTTACCACGTGGTAGCGGGCGGCAGCAAGAAGCCACCAATCGAAGGAAAAGGTTGTGCTGCATCCACCCGTGGGCGTCCCAGCGGAGAGGCCTCCTCTTCCCCGTCGCGTCTTAACACAGGGCTCCAAAAACCTGCACAGCAGCTCCTTCAATTGCCCATTTGTGCAAAAGCAGCATCTGCAATCATCATTCAGCCTGCAAATTGAAGAAAAATCAGAAATTACAAGGTATTTGTCTCAATTTTTTTTTGGGATTTGCAATTGAGCAGGTGCAATCATTAATTGAGCAGATACAGGCGCCGAATTGCTCAATTTTTGAGCAAAATTGGCAAAATTGGGTGACATTGGTCACAATCAGGATCAATTTGCAGGAAATTGGCCAAATCAGGATCAATTTGCAGGAAATTGGATGTCGAAATTTGGGGCTTTTGATGTAATTGTGCAATTAAGCACTCATACATGCTGTATGATGTGAAAAATCGCACATTTGGGCAAAATCGCAGCAAATTGCAGTGCAAATCAAGGGGCTTTGGGCCGATTTGGTTGATTTGCATGCAGGCAATCGCATTTGATGCTGTGGTTAATGTGCTGATGCCTTACAAGCACTCAATGTGCCTGTAAATCAAGGGGCTTTCATGTATTGGATGTATATGTGGCCAGGGGGAAGCATCGTGAACACTCTGGATGCCTTTATGTGCGTCAATGTACCATGTATGATCAGAAATTGATCTCAAATCAAGGGGCTTTTCAAGTTTGTATGCTTGTTGAGCTTGGCAATGCAGCAGGCAAGACATTTATGCCTTGAATCCTCAAAAATCAGCTTGCAGTCAAGGGGCTTTTGCCCAATTTCTGTTCGGGACTGTTGCATGCAGTGTTCGAGACTGTGAAAGTCTGATTTTCACTCATTTGGACAGCCAGGAGAGCATTTATTGCTATTGTACCTGCTGGTACAGATTTGGCACAGCTTTGTGCATGTTTTAGCATGGCTGTACACTGTTTTGAGTGACCAAAAGGTTCAATTTCAGCTGCTGAACTTGCCGGTACAGGTTTGGTACATCATTGGTGAGCGCTTAGTACTGCTGTACAGTACTTTCAAAGGGCAAAAGAGCACGTTTAAGGTGCTGTCCAAAATCTGCAGCAACCAGATTTTGGTGTTTTCATCACAAAAAGTGGGAGAAAAGTTGCGTTTGTGCTTCCGCAGTGGGAGATAAAGCTTGGGAGAACATTTGTGAGCACTTTGTGTGCTTTGGGTGCAGTGTTTGCACATCTTTTGGTGCAATGTTTGCACATTTGCAGGGAGTCAGGCATTACAGGTTGCATTTTGCTATGGCAACCACAGGTGAGAGCTCTTCATTGCTTCACATCAAGAAGCTTGAAGGCTCGCATAACTATGATATTTGGCAAACCCAGTGCTACAATGTGTTGCTTCAGAAAAAGCAGCACAAGCCTATCAAAGAAAGGGGTGTGATGCCCGCTTCTCTTACAGCTGAAGAGTGGGAAGATATGGATGAGCTGGCAAGATCTACTATCATGTTGTCTGTGTCAGACTCATTACTTTTCAGCATTCGTGAAGAGAAGACAGCTTGGGGAATGTGGCAGAGATTGCAGGACTTGTATGCCCAACACCTGCATCTACGAGTATGAGGTAACCTAAACCTTCTTTCTCAATTCACATATAGAAGACAGATGCACAGATGTGTGTGTGGCGTACCCGGTGAGTATGCAGCGATCTCCTGCTGGTAGCCCTTCGTGAGCCTCTTCATCGGGTTGTGCCCTTTCGTGCATGGGTTCGCACCCCTTCACACGAACGATGGCACCAAGAGATGGCACCTCTTCGCATGGCACCCCTTCGCTGCTGAATTTGGAAGCCCCCCCTCTCTTCGCCTTGTTTGCTGCCAGCGTACCTCTTGATTGCTAAGAGTGCCTGCCAGTTGTCAACCTGGAGCCCTCACCGCCGGCGAGCACCTTCTCTTCGATTAGTCGCTGCCGGTGCCCTTCAACTCGGCGCAATCCAGTCGGCGAGGCTCTTCGAAGCGGCGCATCGATTCACAGGCGACGTGCCCGTCACCTTTACACATAAAAATAATAATAACACCTTATAACTAAAGGCTTACAATTAAGCCTTATTACACGTGGCTCAACCAGCTACGTAAAGCGGCCAGCACCCAACGGCTGCCAGCGCAAGGACACCCGCCGCCAGCGACCAGCGCAAGGAGACCAGCCGACCAACGCATTTTAAAACAAAATAAAAATAAAATATAAAAGAGCGAATGGGGCCAGTGCAACGACTTCATCCGCCAGCCAGCCTATTCGTTTCACTCGCACGCCGTTCGAGAGAAGGTGCGCTCCTCTTCCACTCTGCCACGCCAGGGACTTCTATCCACTCTAGCACGCATTTCCATTCTCAACCAGGTGTCCAATGGAACCCAACAGCAATCAGCCCGTGCCTTACATCTCGTACATAGACGAGGTCCCGGAGGCCATATTGCCCGAAAACTCTCGCGAGACACCCACACCGGAGCCCGCCCCATTACCCGAACCTGTTGTTGCAGAACCTGTTCCGGCTCCAGTTCATGTACCAGGTCCCCTGGACTTTTTATTATACGTCAGTCACCGCCACGCCACTCAGTTCCAGGCGTGGGTGATCTGGCATATTTACTTGACGTGTCCAGCCCACCATCTTGCTCATTACGAGTTTATTTTGGGACGGTACCCACATCTTGCATATTTCCTGGACGAGTGCCGTGTGGATGCAGTGAACCGGTTCATCTCGCTCCAGCCCTTGGTTCGAGTATACAGCGAGCTCATTGTGCCAGATTACACTCCCTTAACCCCTGCAGAGACACCTCCTCTCGACGAGGTGGACGACTTCGAGCCTTCGGAGTTAGGCTCCGATTGCTTAGCAGAATTGGGAGATGATTCACTGTCACTCTCTCCTCCAGCAGTACCACATATTTCACCAGCTTCTCCGCGCTACTCCCTCTAGCAGATCCAACATGCCATCTATCTCAGAGGAAGAGGGTCAGCAACAAGACGAGCAAATGCAGGCCATTACATTATTACGCGAGCAGATGGAGACACTTCAGCAGACTTTTTCGACAAGTCTCTCTACCATCAGCAGACGACTCGACCAGTTGCAGCGGCCCCATCCAGCGCGCACACCAGCCAGTGATCCACAACCATCTTCTTCAGAGACTTCGGTAGCAGAAAATGAAGATGAACCAGATCCAACTGCCGAGGTAAACAATGCAGAACTCCAACTTCTTTATAAAATATTAACTGCTGCACAAAAAAAGAAACTCAATGTCAAACTGCCTGCCCCTTATAATGGTCGCCGCGATAAGCGCGTGCTTGACCAATGGATATTCAAAATGGAGGTATATTTGACCAATACCGATTTGGTCGAAAGCAAGAAGGTTGCTTTAGCCAGTTCCCTACTCAAGGATACAACACTTCTATGGTGGCAACGACGTGTTGCAGATGGTAAGCACACTCCTACTTGGAATAAATTCCGGCGCGCCCTCCGCAAGGCCTTCGAACCTGCCAGTGCGGACTACCATGCCCGTCTGCTCTCCGCTGCCTGAGGCAAACAGGATCCTCAGCCGCATATATCACAGAGTTCCAACGTTTAACTCTGGAAATTGAGAGCCTCAGCCCCGCTGACAAGCTACACAGCTTCATCGATGGGCTTGAACCCCACTTACAGGAAGATGTGCAGAAGTTTAACCCTCTCACCATAGATGCTGCTATTGCCTACGTAGAGCGCCTTGGAGATTTACGACGACAACCCAGGACATCCTTCTTTGGCAATCGGTCCTCAAACAGTGCTCGTTTCTCCTAGCCCAATCGCAGAGGAAATTTATCTCAACCTGCGTCTCAATATTCCCAATCCTCTGGTCAGCAATCTACTCGGCAACAGACCTTTCGGCCTAGATTTTCAGGTCAGGCACCAGCCTCACAAACAGGATCCTCTTCCAACAACAACAATCGGAATCGAGGATGCAACTGGCAAGATCGCCGACCCAACAATCGCCGCAATTTTCGCCGCGATACCTCAGCAGGTCAGCAAGCCTCTACATCGGCACCTTCAACCTCTCAAGCCAACCCTTCAGGTCTTTGCACAATTTGCAATGGACCACACAGGTGGTATGAGTGCCCAAAGCGTAATTCTCGCCAGAATTCCAACATGGAATGTTTCCCAGAAGGTGAACATGGACATCATCATCCTTCTGCGCCAGAAAAAGGCAAGCAGATGGTTCATGCAGTGCGAGTTTCTAAAGTTGTCAGTGCTTTAATGCTGAATGCCCACAACCATACTTCAGTGCCTGTTAACCTTTCCAATCAAGTTTTGAGCTTATTGGGATTTATTGGCCAGCATCCTATCAATGTTCTTGTTGATAGTGGATGCTCAACTAATTTTGTGGGAACTACTCTCGTCAGCAAGTTGCGATTACCTACTCAGCAGAGTGCGGAAGTTTTCCAAGTGGAACTTGGAGATGGTTCTTTCTTGCATTGCAGCAAACGGATTCAGCAATTGCATTTTCAGATTCAGGACTATCAGGATCAGCTGAATTTCTCTATTATGCCTTTGTCACACTATGACATGATCCTTGGACAGTCTTGGTTATATGAGTATGATCCTTTGATCAGCTTTCGAGATCATTCCATTCGACTTTATCATAATCATCAAGAAATGGAATTACGAGGTCTGTTTAATTCTAAGCCGATTACTGTGGTTTCTGCTATGCAAGTCAAACGCTTAGTGCATAAACGCGACAGCACTTCTGCCTTAGTTATGTTGCGAGAAGCAGAAGATAATACAGTTGACCAATCGGAATCCTCGCCATCAGATATTTCTTATTTACAACAGCCCTTCTTTCAACCTTATAAGGATTTATTTCCTGACGAGCTGCCAACGACATTGCCTCCTCGACGTTCTGTAGATCATATGATTGATCTAATTCCTGGACAACCACCGCCAGTTCGAGCTCCTTATCGAGTTTCTTATTCAGAATCTCAAGAAATTCAGAGACAATTGGCAGAGTTGTTAGATAAAGGTCATATACGTCCAAGCAAAAGTCCTTTTGGTGCTCCAGTTTTATTGGTCAAGAAGAAGGATGGATCTATGTGACTTTGCATTGATTATCGTGCACTTAATAAGAAGACAATCAAGAATAAGTTTCCCTTGCCTCGCATTGATGAGCTCTTTGATCAGTTGCTTGGTGCAAAGGTATTTTCGAAAATTGATCTGAAGTCAGGCTATCATCAAATCAGGATTCGAATTGGAGATGAGTTTAAGACAGCTTTCAGAACAAAGTATGGACATTATGAATTTTTGGTCATTCCTTTTAGGTTAACCAATGCCCCAGCTACTTTCATGACTTTGATGAATGACATCTTTGGTCCTTACTTGGATAAGTTTGTCATCGTTTATCTGGATGACATTTTGGTCTTCAGTAAGACTTTAGCAGATCACAAGCAGCATTTGCAGATTGTCTTCGACGTACTCCGTACGAATGTCTTGTACATCAACAAGAAGAAGAGTCAGTTTTTCAAAGATCATGTGGAATATCTTGGACATATCATCTCTGGACATGGTATTGCAGTTGATCCTAAGAAGATAAAGGTCATTGTTGATTGGCCTTTGCCACTTACAATTTCAGACGTGCGATCTTTCTTGGGATTAGCAAATTTTTACCACACCAAGGTTCACAAGTTCTCAGATATTGCTGCTCCTTTGACGGCCCTTACAAAGTTAGATAAATTGCAATGGTCACTTGAAGCTGAAAAGTCCTTTAATGATCTTAAGCATGCGTTGACAACTACGCCTGTTTTGGCTATTGCGGATCCAACTCAGCCATTTGACGTCATGACCGATGCTTCGGATAGAGCATCTGGAGGCGTTCTTATGCAGAATGATCGTGTTATTGCTTTTGATAGTCATAAATTTTCGGCTATTCAAATGCGATATCCCGTTTATGACAAGGAATTTTTGGCAATTGTACATGCTTATAGAACGTGGAAGCATTATCTTCTTGGTGCAGATTCAGTGGTTAAGACAGATCATCAGTCTTTGACCTATATCTTTACTCAGCCAGTGATGAATCCTCGTCAAGGACGATGGGTTGAATTTTTGGCGAATTTTCACATGGCAATACTCTATGTTCCTGGATTACAGAATGTGGTAGCAGATGCTTTGAGCCGCATGCCTCGAGCTACGAACTTTGTTATCTCAAATGTGCAGATGGAGATTCCAGCATGTTTTAAGCATGAGTATTTGACAGATAGAGACTTTGGAGATGTCTTTCAAGCTCTCAAATCTCTTCATCCTACTGTTGCAGAAATGAATATGTTTGCCGCATATACAATTACAGATGATTTACTTTATTACTTAGATCGCATTTGTGTTCCTCACAATGCATCTTTGCGGAAACTCCTTATTCAAGAGCATCATGAAGTACCCTTTGCAGCTCATCCTGGAATTAACAAGACATATCGTCTGTTATCAGCAACATACTTTTGGCCTCAGATGCAACAGGATGTTATTAAGTTTGTTAAAGCTTGTCACTCTTGTCAAATTATAAAAGCTTCACGACAACTTCCTCAAGGATTGCTTCAGCCTTTGCCAGTTCCTCAGGAAAGATGGGAAAGTATAAGCATGGATTTCATCACTACTTTGCCGCGTTCGCAGAAAGGCAATGCTCAAATTTTAGTAGTGGTTGATCGGTTTTCCAAAATGGCACATTTTATTCCTTGCAAGAAGACAGTTTCTGCTCCAGATCTTGCAACGTTGTTCGTACAGCATATTTTCAGAATCCATGGATTGCCAAGATCTATTGTTTCTGACAGAGATCCAAAGTTTACTGGACATTTTTGGACTTCCTTATTCAAATCTCTTGGTACGAATCTCTTGTTCAGTTCTGCTTATCATCCTCAGACAGACGGACAGACAGAACGGGTAAATCAAATTTTGGAAGAAATGCTTAGACATTATATTCAGACAAGATTAGCTTCTTGGGAAGAATATTTGCCTCTTATGGAGTTTGCTTACAACAATTCTCCACATTCAGTCACTGGAATGACTCCTTTTCAAGCAGCATATGGTCACACTCCGCTTGTGCCTACAAACTTTGTTCTTCAACACAAGGTGGCATTAGCAGATCAGTTGATTCAAGAAATGCAAGATATTCTTGTACAAGTTCGAGACAGACTGATTCATGTTCAGCAGAAGTATCAGAAGTATGCGAATAAGCACAGAAGGCATACTGAGTTTCAAGAAGGTGACTTGGTTTTGCTTTACGTTGCACCGCATCGATATAAGACAGTAAAGTCAGTCTTTCCGAAGTTGCGACCGCGTTTCTATGGTCCATTTAAAGTTATAAAGAAGATTTCAGTTGTCAGTTATAAGTTGGATCTTCCACCATCTTGGGGAAAAATTCATCCGACATTTCACATCTCTTGGCTCAAGGAATACATACAAGGAGATTCATCTATCCCGGAGTTATCTTCTTATGTTCCTGAGATTGAAGATGATCATATTATTCTTGTTCCTGAGAAGATTCTTGATGTTCGTCAGAAAGAAACAAGACAGAAGATTACTACAGAATTTCTTGTTAAGTGGATGGACTTGGATGAGTCAGATTCTACTTGGCAGACAGATGAAGAAATGCAACAATATCCTCAACTCCTCCAAGAATTCTTTGGCAGACGACCGACTCTCATTTAATCACAAGGGTTTTATTTTAAATGGGAGGGAATGTCACGATTGTGACTTAGTTCATTATACAGTCTCCTTATGATTACAGATACTGAAGTGACATGATTACAGAGGACCCCTACACTTGGATGGTCACGACTATTCGCTCTAGAGACATGCCTCTTCATCAAGAGCCACACTCCTTCGACGACTGGTCACACCGCTTCGCTCTAGGGTTGCAACTCTTCATCCAATGGTTGCAGCTATTCGTCCAAAAAGGATGTGTCTCTTCGCCTAGAGTCATGACTATTGGTAATGGGATGTGTCTTTTCATTCGTGTCTCTTGAACTCCTATATAAGGAGCCTATTGTATCACAATTTCAATCAATCAATCAAACATCTGTGTTCAAGTCTACTTTCAGTTTCAGTCTTAAATACACAGATAGTGGATGAAATACTAAGTAATAATAGTGGATGAAATACTAAGTAATAATAGTAATCCTCACACGAAAACCCGCAAAGCAACCTTTCCTCCAAGCAAAAGAATATTGGTTGTGTTCTTGATAAGCAAACTATGTGCAACTGAGTTCTATGTATGTAAGCCTAGATCAACCTCCATTTATTTATTTGACAGAGGCCTTGTACATTATATGTCAAACATATAAGTGGTATATACATATTTACATGTTTTGCAATGGGAGCAACAGCTCTTAAGTTTCCACCAGCATGGCTACCTGGCTCCCGGCATAGCCATGCTCAACATTAACCATAGCATCTGAATCATTGGCATTTCCAGGGTCATGTGCACATTTGCAAGTTGCAGTGTTTGGGTTTGCTCATATAATGGATCAGTCCTTGCAACTGCTAGCCAAAGTTGTCCAACACCAATAATATCATTAGTTATTTCATTAGTGTGACATCCACTAGTCGAGGCAACCTCTGTCCAATTTCGTGAGACAATAGGTCTCGGTCTTATTGTTTTTTTGGGGGACTGCCATGCATTTGTATCTTGCTTTTCTTTCTCCTTAGATTTAGGCATAGGAGAACTAGTGGATATTTTTGGTAGAAGCATTGGGTTTACCAATATCCCACAATATGCAAAACCTATTGACATTTCCATTCAAGCGTGGGAGGAATACAACTTTGCCTTCTACCAAAAATGGTAGTGCAGCCCAACAATAAAGCGGGAGGTCAACTACCTCCACCCATACAAGGCACTTATGCCTTACAAGACTTTGATAATCCTTAGTTGGCAGCCAAGGGTAAACATGCACTAGTTGCCGACCATAAAACAAAGGCAATTTTTCTAGCAGTGTTTGTTTGTATTGCAGAGCTGTGAATATCATTTCAAAAAGCCACAATCAGCTTTATGCACACCAGCTACAAAACAGCCCCCAAGCAATGCTTTAAGCCATTGTGCGACATCTGTTGGATCCGGCATTTTTGCAAGGAAGAAAAGGACTACAGCCTTCTGAGCAGGATTAAGCATTACATGTCCAGGAACTTTGACTCGGAATTGAGGCACAGGAGTCTCCCAAACTTTTTTGATTTCAGTAAAACCTTCATGGAGAGTGTCTGCGAACGGCTGCATATCACGATTGTCACAGGGTAAAGGGCAAGCATCTGAATCTCCAATGAGAACTTGTCTTCTCTTTATATCTTCACGCTTGAAAGTTTGTATTGGATCCATAACTGAGAGACTCTACAAAAAAAAAAAAAAAGGAACCCCCCCCAACACACACACAGAGCAGGGGTGAAGCGACAGAGGGCAACCAAATATTACTACACACTAGCAGCAGCAGGTCGATTGCAGAAGAAACGGGCAGATAGGGTTGGCAAACAGACCAGCAGACAGGGATGTCGAGCAGAGAAGCAGAAAGGGATGGCAAGCAATCCAGCAGGTCAACGTTGATGAGCAGACTAGCAGATAGGGTGACAAGCAGACGCAGACCAGCAGATTTAGGTTGGCAAGCAGAACAGAAGAGCAATGAGCAAGCAGGCTCGACACACACACCACCAACAGACACACACACACACATTTTACCGTACCTGTACGTTCTGTACGATCTGGTACGGTGCCATACGGATCCATACGCGTGCGGAATGCAACTATGTGCCTGTCTCTATCCAATATTGGGTCCCTTGGCAACCTCTCCAAGCCACCATAGCAACTGCCTAGGGTGAAACAAAGGCCTTCTCTATACTCCTCCCCGATGAAGTCTGGAAGTTGCTGAGGGATGCACACAACCATCAAAAGATGGGTGGGTGACATCACTGCCCAGACATTACTATCCACACTCTGCCCTGGTAATGCCAGGGCTCATGTGAGTGAATCCAAAACAGCAGGTTTCTTCATGGAGATTTATCAGGCATAGAAGCTGAGTTAAGACACGAAGGGAGTTTTGTATCCTTTTATATGTCTTACTCTACACATACTTGCTAAGTTTATTTCCATCGTTCGGATAGGCTAAATCATCAGTTATGCCCAAGTAGCTTTAAAATCTCCTGTTACATGTGCATTACCTTGATGAATAGTTGACTCGCCACATTATCTTCTTGTACACGATCTCTTAGCCCCTGATTCCAAATGACGGGCAACAATGTGAAAGATGAGGGGAAACCATTCAAATTCAAAGAGAGGAAAAAAATGAAATGCTCGTGAGGAAAGCAAAGTGTAAAAGGCAGAGATTTACCTTTGTGAATGTGAACTGATAGTTCCAGATACAATTTTCTGTCCTTGCACACACATGGCATCTATTCATGGTACCACACCATGAATGCAGATAATTAAGATGTACAATAGTTATATATGATTCAAAACAAAGCAGTTAAGTGCAAGAAAAAGCACTTTCATGAGCACCTATGATTTCCACGTTTGGGAGTGGCAGAAACTAGTGCACCAGTAAAGCCTATTCCTGCTACAGGTGTGCCTGCTCACTTAGACAACAGAATGGTAATCTCAGACAAAAACACTCCAGCAGAAAAAATGATGTGAGCTCAAGAACCTTGCTTCTCTGAAATGTATGTATATGAATCTGAGACCACATGACAAGAATCTTTTAGCCCCAAAACAGATACCTGGGATAGATAATTTAAGTGAGCGGTTGTAAGCGATAGTGGCAATGTCTTCTGCTGTTTCTTTGCTTACAAATTTATTTGGTGTCTGCAAAATTAATGCAGTGTTTCATGTGTTTGAACCATGCATTGATTCGAAATATAACCAGCTTCAAATCACCAGGAAGAGAAGATTAAACAAATTAAAATCTACTCGATTTTTTTCACCTTTTTTCAAATTCCACGCACTAGTAACTAAGCAACTGCTAGTAAAGTAAAGTGCATCATGCATTTCATAAAGAATGTAATAGAACACAACTATGTGGCGTAACGAACTTCACAGGATCTTTCCACACACAAACTATCCTCAAGATTACACAATAAAAGAGATGGAGAATAAATCATTAGTTGTTGATGAATATCACAATTGATGCGGCAAATGCTCTATCACAGATTGATGCGGCAAATGCTCTATCAGAGATTGTGATGCAAAAGGCAAAACTTGTTTGTAGGTCCCACACCCTAATTGAGTGCCACATGGACACGCTAATGCATGTTGGGCAGGTTTTGGGGTTGCTAACCAACCCACACAGTGCCCAACGGTGTCCACACCAGGCGCCCATGAATCGGGCCTTTTAATATAATGACTTTAATGGGATTTTTTACTGGCCTATAGATTAGAGAAACCAAATAAAAGGGGTGCATGCAAGCTCACCACCCAACCGTAGGTTCGCGTCCTCAAACCTCCCCCAAGCTAGGGGCTAAGGTTCCACCCCCACGAGTCCATGCTAGTCAACCCTGGCTCCCATACCATCGGTACCCGTGATCCACCATGTCCATGGTAGGAGTAAGCCTCTCGGCCCAGGTCCATACCACAATGAATCAATAATAACCCAAGACTCACTTATATAGTGAAACCAATCCAAACCTATGAAAACAAAACCCGAACACTCGGGACACCGATAGACAATACAAACACTGAAACAATCCTTAGGACGCCGCAGAATAACCATAAAACAACACCGAAAAGAACACAACACTGAGCCAAAACGGCCAGCCCCTCGTAGGAAGAACTACTTTATTCCAATGAATAAACTAATACAAACAAACCAAGGTGCGGGTGCAATCTTGCACCGGATTTTCCACAAAGTTCAGCAAACACTTGCTCAATGATCAAGGTACCATAAAACAATACAAATCAGCCTCGAAGTAACAACCTGGTATGGTGCCAAATATAGCCCCGAATTCCGTGCCAAAACAGCCCCAGAACCGGTGGCTAGAAGGAGGTGATGGAGCGAGAATAACCTGTTGTCCTACTGTACGACCAACCCCAGGGAAAGGAATCCTGCTCAACAGCCAATGTTCAGGAGATGGGAGAGAACACAAAACAGGTCGGCCTGCTGCTGCTGTACAGACAACGCTACAGAGAGAGATGCCGACTACTGCTGTACGACCTGCACTTCAGGAAGAAGAGAAAGCTATTGTACTGAATGACCAGTCGCCCAGAAGAGGAAAGCAAACTGCTGTTGTATGGCCAGCACACGGCTGTTGTTGTATGGACAGCGGGGAGAGAGAGAGAGAGAGAGAGAGAGAGAGAGAGAGAGAGAGAGTTATCCACTGTATGGCCAAAAGATGAGAAATCGCCACTAGAAAACTATACGGCTAGAACTGTACAACCAGAAGGAGTGCAGTCGGCTGTTTGCAACTATGTACAATCAGCGCACATAGGAGGAGAGAGAGAAGGTGGCTGCCCTACTGTACAGCCAACGCTCCAGAGAGAGAGCACGCTGCTGCCTAGGTGTACGGCCAACAAACAAAAGAGAGAAAGAGAACTCTACAACTGCTGCCCACCTATGTGTGTCCATGATGCGCATCACTCCTCCTCCCTTTCATAGAGTCGACCAGCCCCAAATATAGTTGTGCATTTTTCCCTTTTTGCCAAAAGTGGCCGATAGGCCAAAAATACCAGTTTTTATGCTTTTCCTTAACTTGTTGGCCAAGTTTCAAGTAGGCACCTCATTTTGTCCACCTGTGCATACCCAAAATAATAATATCATCAGCCCATCTTTAATGATGTGTGAACACACCGACTTATAAACCTTATAAGTCAGTTTGATGAATAAAAATCCATGATGCTTATGTTCTGTGGCCATCTTTCAAGCCAAACTTCGCCGATAAATACTCCAACTTTCTTCTGTGGAAAATCCCTGTTCACACCTTGGCTCCGCTCAGTGTGTGAAACATTGGTCAAGACTGGTGAAGGGACCAAATTGGTGACATCCCCTCCATCTTATAAGATAGTTGTCCATAGCTGTATAAACTTAGTACAGCACAGTCCAACCCTCGCATCTACATAGGATAATCAATCTCTCAAAATAAAAACTCTTCTCTGATTGCCAATGGTCAAGACAATCAAATCCCCTCTCTTCAGTCTTGATTGAGTGCCAATGAACGCCCATGCCTTCATGAAAGAGGTTGTGGGTTAATCTACCTAAATGGCATGTAAGATCAGTACCCCTCTCACATCACTTCTTTTTTATTTTAGGATGAACGTACGTGCTAATCCCTTCTCAAATAAAATGTGGGTCTTAATGAAATCAACTGCTTATCACCACTTAACTTTTGCATGTAAAGTACATGAAATTAACAGGGAAAAGGCATACCTTTCCCAACAATTGGACCATGGAAATCCGAGAATAAGGTATTGAGGCTTCCAGAATTGTCTCTGACGCTCGAGGAACCGAGAGAAGCCAACCCAACGCCTGCAGCAAGTGATAAAACTCGCAGATCAGTTTGAGAAGAAAAACGTTCATTTTAAAGATTGATTTTATCCCCTTATTTACCTGCGATGCACCCCCGGCAAGGTACACAACAGCACGAGTTGGCGACGCATGGATTGCCGAGACCACAGATAGCATCGCCGCG